>NC_026749.1:1110780-1150780 GCF_000149245.1 Cryptococcus neoformans H99
CCGCCACACCCTCGCCTCCCACCGCGCACCCGTCACCCGCCTCGCATTCCACCCCGCCTGGACACTCCTCGCCACCGCCAGCGAGGACGCCACCGTCAAGCTCTGGGACTGGGAGGGCGGCGAGATGGAGCGCACCCTCAAGGGCCACACAAAGGCCGTCGTCGACGTCGACTTTGATCCGCGCGGCAGCCTCATGGGTACGTCTCGTGCCGTCCATTCCAGCGCTCATTCATCAAGCGACATGCTCCTCCGACCTCACCGTCAAGCTGTGGGACACCGCCAACGACTACACAAACGTCAAGACACTCCACGGCCACGACCACTCCGTCTCCAGCGTGCGCTTCATGCCCGATGGCGACTCGCTCGTTTCAGCCAGCCGCGATAAGACCATCAGAGTATGGCAAGTCTCCAGCGGGTACGTCTTGCCGCTGCCATCGCGCGATTTATTTTAGACTCATTTCGCGGACCAGCTACTGCACCAAGACGTTTTCCGGCCATGCCGAATGGGTCAGAGAGGTTGTTCCGTCAGAGGACGGACGGTGGCTCGTCAGCGCCTCGAACGATCAGGCAAGTGGTTCTCTCGCCGTCAAACGACTAATTATCTCGCCGTCAAACTGCTAACAACAAAACAGACATCACGTGTATGGGACTTTTCAACGGGAGAGACCAAGATGGAGCTCCGTGGACACGAGCACGTCGTTGAATGCGCCGTCTTTGCGCCTCTCAACGCTTACCCTGCCATCAGAGAACTAGCCGGTTTAAAAGTATCCCTTCTTTACATGTTCATTGACCCATCACTGACAACCTGGCAAACCAAACAGCCCCCAGCACCAGGCGATACGAGAGCAAAGTCACCCGGTGTCTATGTAGCTACCGGATCCCGAGATAAAACAGTCAAGTTATGGGATGCCCTTTCCGGTCAATGTCTACGGACATTCGTACGTCGTCGTCTCTAGCCTCACACTAACACCTAACAACTCACAACGCAGATCGGCCACGATAACTGGATCCGCGCGCTCGTCTTCCACCCGACGGGCAAATACCTCCTCTCCGCCTCGGACGACAAGACCATCAAGGTATGGGACCTTGCAAACGGCAGATGCACGAAAACGATAGAAGCGCACAGTCATTTTGTCACGTGCATGGCCTGGGGGAGGGCCGTCGTTGGAGGTGCGGGTGGGGGAGGAGAAGGAATTAAAGGAGGGGTGAATGGCGAGGCGTCGGCGAGTAAAGAGTCGAGAAGAATAAACGTTTTGGCGACCGGGTCGGTAGACCAGACTATCAAGGTTGGTCCTTGTTTTTTTTTTTCAATCTCTTACGTCTCAAGCACTCAAGGTACCCCTGATAGGTCTGGACACCCTAGCAGGACTCTAAAATTATTATTATTATATTTGTATATAAAAAACGTATTTATAGACATTACACCTCCTCCCGGCGGGATTTTACAACAATCTCCATTATGCGATATGCACCCAGTATAAACATGCTCATATAAACCCAACTTGGTCTACGCCCAACATCCTCCGCGCGACAATCAACGCTACAGTCTCCTTTAAAAACTCTTCTAATATCACACAATTGTCGAGCACTGTACTTAGAGATACTTGCCTCGTTGCCCCCGCGCGCCACTTGTCTCCTTCTTCTTCTTCATCCTCCTCCTTTACTAATCCATCTATTCCATCAGGATCCATCGAAAAGGAAAACGACACATCGCCGTCTCCCCCTCCTTCCCCTCGTACACCGCTCAGATCTATCAATTCTGGACGCTTGCCCCGACCTCTCCACACCCCCATCTTCGTCCTCCTCCCGCCCCACGGACCCGCCACTATCCTCCCCCCCTCCTCTTTCTCTTCGCCTCGCTCAAAGTATAGGGGCAGGGATACAGGTTGACGAGTTTGGTCGTAATGCGCTTTGAACGGCGTGGGTTCTGCCGAGGACAAGGAGGGCGAGCTCAAGTTCAAGTTCATTCCTGTCCCCGACCCCGGTGCCGACCCCGACCCCGACGCCGATGCCACAGGCGGTGTGGGTAGTGGAAGAGGAGATGGGGATTTTGTAGGTGTGGTGCTGGAAAACCCCGGGAAACCGAGTCCAAAGCCCAGGCGCGGGGTGGTACTACCAGGTTCGTCCGGTGTGCCAGACATCTCCGACGTATGGTGACCACCACCCTTCTTCTTTGGCGTCAAGAACGATTTGATACTGCCCGCCAGACCCGAACCCAGACCCAGACCCAGAGCAGCACTACCCCTGCCCTTCCGTTTAGTCATCAATAATGATGATCCACTTTTTGCGGGAGAGCCAAAGACAGAGGAGGCGGCGGTCTGGTCGACATCCAGCATAATGTTCATCGCCTCGTTTAAATGATCGGCAAACAGTAAACCTTGTCGACGCTCACTTAAAAGACGGTCGAATTGCGGGACCTGCGTGCGGAGCAGGGATATTTGCTTGACGAGTGATTGGAGGATTTGATAAATTACAGGAAGGTCGACCGATGACGACGACGACGGTGACGGTGCAGCGAATGGATCACGATCCTCGTCTGGTACATGCTGGTTGGAAAGGGACAAGTTTGAGCTTGAATCTGAATCCGACTTGTCCGCCAGAGAGGTGCTGTGACCACCCTCACCGACACTTGCTGCCCACGGGTCATCATTATCCCTCTGCGACGACGACGACGACGACGACGCCGCCGCCGCCTCTTTCTCGTAAAGTAGCCATCCGCCTAACCCTCGATAGGGACACTGCGCAATCGCGGTGAGCACGCCGGTCATAGCCACATTCTCATCTGCGGTTTTGCACAGGAATTTCTCAAACTCGAAAAGCACTGCCCGCAACAATGGATCTGCCGGATTCAATTTATGCGGGATAGGGTCTTCTCGGTCCAGTCTATTACCACCGCCATTCACGCCGATCTTGTCGTTAAGAGTCTCCCCCTTGATTTCTTCATCCATGAATGGCAAGGTTTGCGCGAGGCGGAATAAAGGGTTGGATTCCAAAGCGGTTTGCATATCTGCCAGATAGCCCACGTACCCTGGCGACATTTCAATAGACGTCTGCAAAGGGTCAAGCCGGGATAAAAGTGAGCCATAGAGCTCCACTTCTTGGAAATGGGCATCGGTAAAGTTGACAGGTTTTGGATTTGGTACGAAAGAGGCAGCATCCGGCGGTTGGAAATCGAGTGAGCGAGGGACGGGGTTTTTACAAACTAGAGCTGTGGCTGCAGGTTCATGAATATAGGATAATAGGCCCCTGGTAGCCTGATTGGGATGATCGGATAGGAGAGTCTGTAAAAGGCAAAGTGCCGCGGTGACCGAATTCCGTTGCCCAGAACAAAGATTGTCCAAGATGAGGTCCTTGAGAGTAAACCGACCCTCGGAGGCAAAGTACTCTGTCGACTTGAACGGTTTTTGACTAACAAATCGCATGGCCCCCGTTTCCTGCCTTTCACTTTTTGAGTTCACACCCCACAAGGGCATGGTGGTGCCTGAAAGCTCGGTATCCAATAAAAATGACAGAACACGATCAACGATAGGACCGTCATCCAAGTTGGAAAAAAGGACGTCGAGATAGGTAAGCACCGCAACTGAGCTTCCATCATGGCTTGAACACTCGAGGAGAGATGGATAAAGCACGTTATCGAGGAAGGAAGAATGAATGGCGTCGAGTGTAGCTCCAGCAATGGCTCCTCCCAAGACGTGCGTAGCAGTCACAGTACTGGAATTGGGGTCGGCGTATAGTATAGGGGAATTGCATCGGCGAATAATGTCTTGAAGGAAGCCGAACAATTTGAGCAAGAGGTCAAGCTGAGTTTGGACTTGCAAGTCTGTCGACAATTGAATGTCATCCTCCTCGTCTTGCCTTTTCATCCCAGATCCTAGATGCATCCCCCCTGATGACATGATCTTGGTATCTTCTTCTGGCACTTCTTGCGATGATATAGAGGGCACTTGGAGCTTTGTAGGTAAAAGGGAATAGACTGCTCCAAGAGCAGCAGCCATCACGTCTGCAAAATCACCATCCAAAATAAACTCGCCAAGAGCATCCCTAGCTTCTTGTAAGGGATCTGGCCCATCTTTCACCGGGCCCGAGGAAAGATTCTCCCCTCCTTCTTCACCAGGTGTCAAGAATGCAATGTCGAATAAGAAGATTAAACCTGCGCGGGCGAAATCTCCTAGCCTGCCTTCGCGGTGGACGAAGCGTAAGAGGTAAGAAAAGAGTAGAAACTCAAACTGATGTGTGGCCCTGGCGGAGATTTTGTTGGGTACTTCCGAAAGCGTGGTATGGCTCGTCGGCGTCGGAGAGCTAGCTCGATGATAGTTGGAATCAACTTGAGAGATACGGTTAGTTGATTGAAGCCAGCCTCTATCATGAAAAAATATGAGCAGCAAGGGTGGACTATATCGTCACCAAGGCATTCAGTTACTACATCTGCTCCTAGATATGAGACAAACTTACTAGGCTCTCATCTTTGAACACAAGACACACATCAAGTCTACTAAATCCCCTTCGATATCCTCGTTGCTTGTTCCCCTCTCCATGCCATTTCTCATTCCAGCTGCACCGAAAACCCGAGTGCCGTCTAGCTTCTCCTCGGGCTCGTCACCTATACATGATCTGAGGAGTCTCCTAAGAGGTCGGTGAACTGCATTGTGTACAAGAAATCGCTCCGAAAGGAGAACAACCAGGTTATTAATGGATTTTACAACTTCGGCTAAGTGATCATGGTGTATTAGCTGGCAGATCTTTTAAAAGTGGAAAAGTTTACCCTTGACGCCATGTGGGCGGTCCGCCTCACAAAGTCTCTCCAGATGGGCCAATATATCGTTCTTCAAAAAGTATTCCAGGCAAACCCCGGTAGTACTTTGCAAACTGTCAGTGAAAAGGCATAAAAGGTCAGGTTTAATCTGGCCCAACTCACTCTTCGTCAGTTCTGTTGCTCTCATACACAAGAGCATCGACAATATGTCGAAGGTGTACAGGCACTTCTGTCGAAGCAATTCCTCTGTCCTCAAAGTCAACGAGTCTCTTCATTAAACTGGTTTAAGCTCATCTTACCGCACCAGTTGCCTCTCATCCGGATGCTCCAAAGTTTCCTGTTGTTTGATGAGCTATACGTCCTATTATTGCGCTTCGACTGTCCTTTGCGCACCTTTATGCTCTGCCATGCACTGTCAAAATCTTCGAGATGGTCTGGTCGTGCTGTGCTGGGAGTGTGCTTGGGGACCTGTAAGAGGCGAGTGAAGAAGCTGGAGACATCCATGGATGGTGAAAGTGAAGAGTGATGAATTGAGTGGTGTGCAACAAAGCAGCCAACAAACAAAGTAGCGAATGGACATCAACACGTCGCGTCTCGTTCGTTTGACGGACGCGACTTTGGCCTTCCTCGACTTTTGCTCCTCTTACTCCTTCGTGTCTCTCCCACCTCCAGTTCCTTCCCGGCCACCCGACCCTCCTCATGTCCACCTCATACTCACCCCCCAAAAACCCTCAGCATCCCACTCAGCACCAGCAACTTTCGTCCGAGTCCGGCTCCTCTGCTTGGAGCGGTAATCTCGGCGAAGATCCGGTCTTCATAGGCATAGTATCAGCTGTGGGAGCGAGTGCTTTTACACTGTTAGGTGTTATGGGCTACCGAAGGTATTGGAAACGTATCAAAAATGCTGACTACGTAACGAGTGAGCTTTTAAGACGGAAAGCTTGGGTCAAGGGTATCGTGACGAGGTTTGTCGCCTTGTTTAATTTCATCTGTGCTATCACTGATATGAACTATCTGTAGCGTCGGAGATGGAGGCAAGTCTCTTCATAGCTGGTCGTCAGTTTCGTCTCTGATGAGCTTCTCTCTGCAGATAACCTGCGGTTATATCATACTCCAGGGCCCTTCTTTCAATATCCATTAAAGATCCGCACTATACCCACAACTCAAAAGGGTAAGTGCCCGCTATTGATCTTCCCATAATGGAGTTTGATATCATCCTCAGGGCTGAGAAACGAAACGATCAGTATCCGTATAGCGGGTGTCGACGCTCCCGAAAATGCCCACTTCGGTAACCCCGCACAGCCCCATGCCAGAGAATCTCTCGAGTGGTTAAGAGCTACCATCTTGGGCAAGCGCATGCGTTGCCAGCTTCTGGCAAAAGATCAGTATAACAGAATTGTTAGTAGCATTTTTGAACCACTGGAAAAAGGCGTAATTGACTTTATGGGCAAAGGTTGCTGCGCCCTATATCTCCCGAAGATTCTGGTGGGATAGGCCTTTGCCTCTTATGATGTTAAGGGAAGGCATGGCTGTGGTATACAAAGCAGGAGGAGCTGAATATGGTCCATGGGGCCTCGAGGAAATGCTGAAAGTGGAGGCAGAAGCTAGGTCAGTTACATGAGACTCCCGATGCGGCACAAATAATCAATCAGCTCATCGTATATCCAGAAACGCAAAGAGGGGTTTATGGGCACTAAGGAAATTCGAAAGTCCGGGGGATTTCAAAGCCCGCATGAAGTTAAAAAATGATGTGTCTGAAGAGCGGCCTGAAAAGAAATCGCCCTCAGGCTGGATAGCACTGATGAAGAGACTGATAGGTCGCACTTGATTACTCGGGCTCAAATCCGTAGATAATGATGCCAGGCGTTTTTTCAACCGAATGAACATGAAAACCCACATAATCTGGATGCATACCGTTCTTTATCGATCAATCGGGAACACGCAGTTTCCATTTCTATTTCAGTCGTCCCATTCAAAGGTAGTTTACATCATTCCACTGGAGACACTTTCGGCACAGGTTTTTGCTGTTGGATCAGTTCCGCCACTGTTCTTATTTCCAGTATACCGTATGAAAACCCTGCTGATTGGCGGAAAGATGTCATACAAGATAGGCCGGGAATTGACGAGAGGAATGAAGAAAGAGGTGTTACGGGCAACGACCACTATACGTAGTGGACGGAGATGGATAAGGATGTTTCCGCAAAATGAGGTCCCTCCTCTGTGCGGAGTTCTCCCGCCTTGCAGCTTTTTTAAGTTAATTATACACATTTGTATCTTTTTTGGAATAATTAATTAAGTTTGGATCGCGCAAAGAAAAAAAGAACAAGTGGAGGCGGGTGTCGCCGGTAAGATAAAATCTCCTCGATGAATGAGCTTTCATTCATCAGCACCTCATCGAATAGTGATACCAAAATCTGCTCAAGGCTCTCTCAATTACTCCTATCCTCCGCAATATGTCTGTTCCCCTGACAAAAAAACAACAGAAAGCAGCCGCTTTCAGATCCAAGCAGAAGGCAAAGAAAGCGGGCGTTGAGGCCCCTCCTGATCTTCCGGAAGAGGATGTCGTTGAGGATGCTGAAGTTGCCGTGGAAGAACAGGCTCTTGATCAAGCTGCCAAAAAGAGGAAGAGGAATGTTGAGGATGAGAACGCCGAAACTATCGACACAGTAGAAGAGGGTGACATTAGTGTCAAACCCAAGGATCATGAAAAGAAGAAGAGAAAAACAGCTTGGGACGAAGAGGGAGAAGGAGAAAGCGAAGCGAAGAAGGGAAAAGGGAAGAAGGATGCTAAACAACGGTTCATTCTCTTCGTTGGTATGTCTGCCATTACCATAGATGCTTCAATATCATGCTCATTGGTTTCATAGGAAATCTTAGCTTCAAGACGACTAAAGAAGAGATACAAAAACATTTTGAACCTGCCGCCGGTATGAGATTGCCTGTTATCGAGTGACAATGTTTCACTAATTTGATACTTCCAGGCCAGTTACCATCGGTACGACTTCTTACTACGAAAGCAACACCGACTCAAGCTGCCAAGTCCAGAGGCATTGCATTTCTTGAGCTTCCTTCCTCCACTGTCCTTCAAGCTTGTCTTAAACTTCATCATTCAGAGCTCAAAGGTCGAACGATCAATGTCGAGCTTACTGCTGGTGGTGGTGGATCAAGTGAGGATAGGAAGAAGAAGATTCAGGAAAGGAATCAGCGAGTGGGCGGACAGAGAGAGAGAAAGGCCGAAAGGGAGAAAGAGATGGGCGGCGGAGAAGAAAAAGACGCCATAGAGGGACGGCCAAGTGGACAGAAAGGTGATGACGAGAAGAAGACCAAGATGCGAGGAGGCAGAAGAGTCAAGGCTAAGGTGAGTCATTCTCCGTATATAGATGCAGGAACTGGTATTGATCCCATCTTACATAGGCTTCTGACGCTGTGGCTCCTGTTCCATCATCTGCGTCTCATCGAAGCTCAACTTCTTTTGCCCCATCAAGACCTCCTACAAGAGAGTATTCCGGTGGCAAATTTCAGAAAAAGAGGTGGGAACCCACCGGAGCCAATTCCATATCGGTTGGGCAGAAATAGTAGTGATTTATATTTTAAATCTTATTACACTCATCATCTTTTTCCATTCGTACCTCAGCTTGAGCTTCACGCTGTCAATGCATAACCCAACCCAGACTATTATGTTCAAATTCTGTATTTGTATGTATAACTCTTGTCAGTACGAAAGTCTTCTATCGCGCTTGATACTTCAATCTAGCGCTCAACATTCAACACTCTCTCGCCTCAGTCCTGATCGATAATGTTGATAAACAAACAAAGAGAAACGACGTCATACAACACTTGTGTTCGCTATTCTTGCCGTTTCACAAACAACTTCCCCGCGTCTTTGCTGGACAAAAAAGAGATCTCTGATCTGCTAATTGTACTAGCTTTCGTTATGCGTGGTTGCCCTTTTTACACTTGTCGCCCTTCGTATCAGCTTTGTTGACCTCCTGTTTGGAAATGCAAGGCTCACGTTTACGCAAAGCTTGTTTTTGGTGACCACTAGACACTTGCAACTGCCACACTCGCATACATGGTCATCCGGATAGTTACCGTCTGTGTAAGAGCACATGGGCGCAGAGCGTGACTGTGAATGCGAGTGATAGTTCACTGGCGAGGAGATAAAAGTGTTCTGAGCAAAGCACATTGCGATGGTGGTGGCTAGTAATTGTTCATGGGCTAAGCTTTCACCGGTTCGAGTAAAGAAAAGAGTAACATTAAACTACTCACAGTTGGTTGGTTACCTGAATGGATAGGGTATACGTCTAATGATATCACAAGGTATAGCAGGACGGGTACTAAGACTGGAGCTAAGTCATGGATGCTTGAGGACTAAGTTGTGTAGGGGCAGTGTCTGAATTGCAACCCAGTCTCCGTCCTTTTTTGGTATTTATACCGGTTTTTGTTTGGGACGTGTGTCAAACTGTTAGCAGCGTTGCCACTCAAAACACGTTGCAAAACCGCCTTTGGTCTCGCCGAAAAAAGCGAAGGATCAACGAATAAAGACGGCAATGACGTTATCTGCGTGGACACGGACAGCTGATCTTGGACGGTGTGGGATTGCGTTGCGAGTTGTGATTGTAGAAGCTTCTTCTGGAGAAGCGGGCCGGAGAGAACAGAAACAGTAGTTGGTGGATGTATTGGAGGATCTGTGGGATATGGGCAGTAGTATTTATGAAGGGATCGCTGGAGGATGTCTCTGCGGAGGGCGGCAGAGGAGGAAGGAAGAAGGAAAGGAGAGAGATAATTGCTGATCGTTTGTGAAGTGATAATAGGTAGATTACCAGCCAAAGGACCCGAACGAAAGTGTTTCAAAGGAGCTCGTCGCCACGCCCACGACAGCAAGCAGAGAAAAGAAGACAGAGAACAATCTTCGCGTTGCCTCACGGATAACCGACACGGATAGTGGCTACAGGTGTAAACGGTTCGGCTGCTACTTTATGTGTCCAGCAAGCCGCAAAAAGTCGCCGTTAGGGCCTGCAGCAATGTCAGCGGAAAGCGACAGGAAGTAAAGGTAAGGGCGGGTAGGCAGCAGCACACGGGCAAACGCTGGGTATTATAAGTAATAGGGATCCCATCACCGGTTGCCGAGGAACGGTCGGTCGCAGGCGCACTTGTTTCCGCAAAGGTCTATTTTTGAGAGGGCGTCTTTTGCTGTCAATTTGTTGCAGCGGCACAGCTTCTGGTTTTTGCCTCGCTTGTCCGTCCGTTGTCCAGTCATCCATTTCCGATGCGGACGACACGACGACGCGACGTGCGCGACTCGCCCACACGAGACCATTTTGTTAGTGAGTACGTCACGTAGTAATAGGTACAGTAGTAGAAGTCGTTCCCTTCGCCAAGTGTCTCGACCTTTGGGGCTTTCATTCAGACTTTATGTTCCAGATTCCAGCTTGGCAAACCAGCAATCACCTATGCTTTCTTTCCTATGTCCTAGCGCATATAGCATGCTTAGATCAGCAAAAAAAGCTGGAAACTTGGAGCTTGCGTGTTCGGTCAGTCTTCTTCCTGCCCTCTATCTGCAGGTGCGCGATTCTACATTTGCACTTTGCATTATCATATATACTTATTTACTCATGTCCATATACTTATATATTTAATGAATTGAGACGGCAAGGGATGTTCTATTATGTTTTTTGGGGCAGAGGTCGGTAATTTGCGTCCCGCAGACTAGGAGACCGGCTTTAGGAACGACGAGGAACATACTTTGATCAACGCACAACAGAGTATGTACGCAATGTGTATCCTTGCATTTTCTGTCGTCGTTTTTCTTGATTAAACAGACTCTGACTATCACAATGATCTTCTATAATCTAGGGCCTATGGTTTAGGCTGATCGTTGATATCAAAATACACAGATAACGCCATCGATAGAGGCTAGACACCATAAGAAATCATACATGTCACCCACACCCCCCACAACGAACTCCCCCCGCCAAGACGCCAATCCTCGGCCCCAAACAAAGGTGAAACGCCAAGCATCCACTAATCGCAGATTTCCTTACGCGAAGAAGAACGATGAACAAGATTACTAGAATGGCAGATGACGAACAAGACTGGCGGAAGATAGAAATAAAAAGAATAAAGACCGACCAAAAGTAGCACGCAAAAAGGACTAATTTGGATTCCGCCCGATATGACAAGGATGAAAAGAGACATGCTTTACACGCCAAAGAAGCTGCTAAAACGAGTGATATAAAGCTTAAATGTAACAAAATAATAATAATAAGGAAAAGCAGAGGAAAAATAAAGCAACGAATCTAATGTCCCTCCAAGGGTAACGTAAATTTCTGGTAATGCGATGACAAATGTACACGACGAGCGATGAAAGAAATGCAGCCTGGATTATGCTAATGGAGGCTGAAAGGAGATGATAATGTTGATTGGCGGCGCGACAACGGTCGCTTTTGTATGTTGACTTGAATTATGCCTTGACAGCAACAGGAGCTGTCTCAACCGAAGAGGCAGCGACAGCGCCGGCAATGGACGCAAAGCTGATGGGTGCCTTTTTGGGCTCAGGGTCAGGTGAGGCAGTGGTAGCGGGGGTAGCGGAGGCCGAGGGCTTGCGAGAGACAAGTACAGTGTCAGAATCACTTTCCGACTCCATGGTCACGCTCTGTTCCTTCAATCAATATGTAAACCCTGCTCTTGAATGAAATCAACAGATTGTAAGATGTTTACTTACCTGGGCGTCTTCCTCAATGGGTTGCGAAACTTTGACGACAGGCTTGACAGGCGCGGGGGCTTGCAGGACCTGAGCGGCAGTCTTACCAGACATTCCCCAAACCGGCTCTTTTTTCTCACTGGTGGGAGTGCCCAACACGGGGAACTCGTCAGGCTTGGGCACCCTCTGAGTGGGCTTCTTTTCGGGTCCAGATGAAGAGGATCTAGCACCGCTCACGTTGGGCACCCGACCAGCCCTTCGGGGGTGACCATTCCCATGGAAAGAAACGTTAGAAGGGGCAGGAGAGTGAGAACGAGATGCGACGCCGTTGGCATGTACACGCTGGACACCCGGTTGAGAGGCAGAACGCAAAAGAGTCGGCATAGTGACAGTCGGCTTGGCTGGAAGCACAGTCACCGCGGGACTAGTGGTAGCCGCAGGCACAGTGTCCTCGCCTTGCTTTTCGGAGTCAGCAGCAGGCGCCTCGTCTTCAACGGCTGGCTTGACCTCGTCGTTAGGCTCAGTGGAAGCGGGGGCCTGACCTTGCTGAGCTTGAGCAGCAGCCATACGTTGGTGCTGCAAGAATTGCATTTGCTGCTGGTACTGTTGTTGTCTGAACGCTGGGTCGAAAGGCGCGAACCCAGGACCCATCGCGCGCATGTTTCGGTTCTGACGAGAAAGAGGAGGGAGAGGAGGAATGACACCTCGAACAACATCTGGGTGTCGGCCTGATGATACATTAATAACATGTCGTACAACCGTTCTAGAGCAACTTACAGTCATTTCCATCAGGGTCGAGGTGGGGGAACTTGCAGAATTCGCCATTTCTGCAGTTGCCCTGACTAAAGAAAGCGCAAGGAGGAGGGTTTCCGTCCTTCCAGTTGCCAAACTTGCCACCGGCAGGTCGATTACCTGTCCAAGGCTTTCCACCAGAGAAGCTAGGCTTTTTGCCATGTCCGAAAGGCTTGCCTTGGCCACCGAACTGAGGACCTTGGCCAAAACTCTGCCGTCTGGCATGAGGCCCAGTCATGGGTGGAGGTGGCATGAAACCATTTGTGGGAGAAGTAGCAAAGAACACTTCAGCAGGAGGAATAGACGGAAGGGAAGAACCGAGCATGGAAGGTGACATGGGGGAAAGCCCAAAAGGAGGAGGAGGGGGCGAACTCATCATATCAGCAGGCTGATATCCCGGAATAAAAACCGGAGCGACGGCAGAAGGAACGTGGGGCGGGGCAGGGATAGGCGCGGAGGCAGCATTAATGGGTGCAGGAACAGCCGTGATGGAAGCATTTTCAACTTGTGCGCCAGCTTCCGCATTGTCAGACACTTGAGGCTGGGCATCAGACGGAGCGAAAGACTGGAAATTGTTTCCATTAGGCATAAAGTAAGGCGCAGGCGCAGGAGGGTACGGCGGATAGCCTTCGTAACCTTGAGGAGTGAAGCCATTCTGACCAGGGCCTGGATAAAAGGGGGCAGGGCGAGGGTGAAGGAAAACGCAAGCATTGCCATACTTGCAGTTGGGGAAGTTTCGGCAAGGGATGGACTTGCTCACCTCGGCCGGAGGAAGATTGCTTGCACTGCCATTTCCGTTCGATGCGGAAGCAGAATCCTTCCTGAGAGGGAATTGCTGCGTCTCGCCATTCTGGGAGGGGAAGTAGTTGGGCTGAGGGTAGAAGTCTTGCGGCGGGATGCTCATGAATTGAGGAGGCATGCCGTACACAGGCTGGGGATACAAGATAGAAAGCATGAGAGGGTCGTTGGTAAGTCCAGGAGGGGGGATGATGGCACCTGCGGCAAGCAACTCTCGGACAATGTCGTGGTGATTGCCTCGGATAGCAAGCACAATAGGGGTACACCCAGAGTTGACGTCTACAGAGCATACATTAGCTTTTCTACCCAAGCAAAATACCCATGCCGTACACGGCGGGCAGAGCGTAGGCCATCATAACACTTACCAAGAGTCTCTAATCGGTCAGTCCCCTTGCTCAGCAATGCCCTAACGTCTTGAAGTTTACCCTCGACACAAGCAGCGTGCAAATCATCCACACTCCCCAAGTTGACAGCTTCAACTTGCTCCTGTAGAGCCTCGACCTCATCCTCTTTCTCCTCTACGGCGGCAGAAGCCGATTTGAGAGCATCCTTCTCAATGTGCGCTTCAGTAGGAGATACGGCCTGTGGCTGCACGGGGACTGATTCGACAGCCATTTTTAGTTGAAAGTCCGTTTTATGTATTTTTTTGCTGGGTCTTGTTTGTAGAGCACACGGAAGCTGGGGATTCCAGGAGCGTGGTTTGTGGAGAGTCGCCGTGAGGTATTGATAGTAGGATTGGACTGGATGCAAGAGCTGGAGAGATGAGCTGGTTGCAAATATAGAGATGTTTTTTGGGAAAAGAGGAAATGGGACGAAGGCCAAGAAAGTGTGCTAACAAGCTGACCACGCCGACTTTTTTCTTCCATCCGGCGTTCCGCCTCTGTTTCTTATTGGGATTACAAAAGCCATTGTGAAATTTGTAATTACTCAACACTGCCCATTAGAAATCGGGGTTATCGGATTGAGTCGGATACAGGTAGTTTCGACGTGCCTGGTCCCGGTTATTCCTTATTTTCCTTCCACTTAATAACAATCGCTCTTCAATTCGTCCCTCAATAATTTTCTACGCAAACTACCCTGTAAGGCTGGTTTTATACATACGGAAAGACATCTTATACTCCCCCTGCCATCCCCAATCTCTATGATCTTAAATATATGTCCGCCCTCCCCAACGCCCAGATACAGAACACGAATTTAAACGCTACATGATCGGATAAGCCCCAATGCCAAGTGGGATTTCTTGTCAACTCACCAGGATAATCAATGGCACAGTTCTTATTGAATATGCCCTCGGTATCCTCCTGTTCCCATCTACCATCCTTCAATTGTCGGCTCATGATAAGTTTTGCAGCGCGTTCAATAACAGTTTTGTCGCCATATTGTCCATAGATGAGAGCAAGAATGGCCCAAGCTGTTTGGACCACTTGGGACTGGTCGTGTTGGGCGTATTTGCCAGTTACGCACGACTGCGCGATAATTTAACCGGATGCCGACAGATAGATTGTAAATAGATTGTAACAACTCACCATGTAAGTTTCACCCCACCCGCCGTCTTCCATCTGGTGTCCAACCAAAAAATCACAAGCTCGTCTCACCTTGTCCGAGTTGGCGCAGGTCTCACCCGCTATGCCAAGTGACTCAAGTGCAAACATAGTGGCATAAGTGAAACAAATACCCCTATTTGTAGTGAGGCATCAATACCAGACCAATCACCAATATTTATATCTTACCAGGAACCATACCACGAACCATCGGGACGTTGGATATCGTGAATGTATTGAATGGCTTTGCGTATCGTAACTCTGTAGGAGCTTGTCAGCGCATCACTTATATGCGAAGCAAATTCATTTACTCAATATCCGCTGCTCGATACTCTGGATCGACTTTAGAGAAGTATTTCAAAGCTGATAATACAGAGGTCGTGCACCTAAAAGAAATTAAGCATGTCTGACGGGACGAAGGCTCCAGGGACATATGAACTTACTCCGGATAGGTATAATCAATCATAATATCTCCTATAGCATTTTTTAACACTTGCACATGGGAGTTGTTCGTTTATCGCATTCTTCTACTCACCGAAGACTTCAGCTGCATTCAACCACTCCAACTTGGTACTGCCTCTGGTCAACTCATAGCTTGCGAAACCACCGCTTTTGTTCTGCATCGATAAGAGAGTATCAACCGCGTCACGCATCCTATCCAACCCAACAGGCTTTGGCGTATAATTCAGGTGCTGAAGGGCCAACACAGCCTTGAGGCCCTCGGCTGTACAGTCGCTGACTGTATAGCTTTGCTCGGGAGTGGAGAACGGCCAAGCACCCTTGGTGCGGTGTCGGTAACCCTCTTTGTGCCATTTTGGATTCTCTCTCATCTGCGCCTTGTCCAACCAGTCCAGCATCCCCTTTGCGCTTTCTTTGAATTCGGACTCCTCTGCTAGCCCGGTCTCCACAGCGGCCTGAGCCATGAATCCCGTATCCCAAAGCTGTGAGCCATTGGTGCCCATCATCATCAGACCACTCTTACTTAGCCACAAAAAGTCGTCAATCCTGGAAAGGTGGGATTTAAATGCCTCACTGTTGGGACCTTCACGGGCAAAGCGACAAACAATATGAAAGGCTTTTGAGACTGGACCAACAGTCTGGTAAGTTGTGTTCTCGTCTTCATAAGTGATCATTCGATAAACCTTGTCTAGGGCGATTTTGCGTAGGGGGAGCCTAGAAGAAAGGATGGGTACATGTGGTAGTTTTTCATAAACTGCCAAGAGTTGATGGGCCATGTCAAGGATTGGGTGATGAGGGGAGTAGATATCATAAGATGATATGTTGGATCGTTGAGATGGCCAGTTGATGGTTTCGTACGGCTCGACATAGAGTTCCTGAGTAATGTCGTAAGCTGAGCTTCACTCATGAAAAGTTGAAAAATGAGTGCACCTGACGAAGACTGAAAACAAGAGGAGTAAAGGGACCAACAAACCGGCTACCATACAGGAAGCTCATAGGGGTGACTAAAATATATTCAGCCACAAATACTTGTTGTGCACAGGATACTCACAAACTTGTCGAACATGAATCCACTGCGCACCGTTTGCTCGTTAGTACCCCATGGTGTCTTTGTAAGCCACACTTACCCATCTCCAAGGAGCGAACGGTGCCCAATCAGGCAGCAACCATAACTCGGGAGGTACCGACCCCACACCGTCCCACTCATACGCTCCCAAAATACTCAACCACACCTTGCCCCACGTAGGAATACCGGTTGCTCCTCCTAGTAGATAGTCAGTCGCAAGCCAGGCAGTGTGAACGGTAGCAACTCGCCCATCTTATGTATCAACGATCGAATCTCCGTCATTGGTCCTTCATCAGGGCCCATACCCAGCATTCGCAGCGCGACATAGTTCATCACGGTTCCATATACAGTGGGCGGTGCAGCAGTATGCCTGTCATATTATATTAGCCTCAATTCCAATATAAAGCTCAATCAAAGTCTCACAATCCCCAACCACCCTCCTTTCTCCTTTTGTTAAATAAATAACGGCGCATCTCAATGGCTTGTTCGTGTCGCAATGATTGGCCGGTAACGTAGAGGGCGATGATCAACCCAGGTATGAGGAATAATGGACCTTTGTCGGGTGTTAGTACATAGTGGATGTTCAATAACGTTTGAACTAACCCCCATACTCTGTAGAGAAATGACCATCCACGCTTTGAAGCTCTTTGTAGAATCTGTAGCCGTTGCGTGCCGCGTCAATGGTTGTTTTTGGCTCTTCTAGCTCGGACACTTCCTAAATGGCGTTGTCAGTTTGCAATTCCGGGATGGAGGATATGGGAATAAGACGCACCATATCCAAGCCGAGCCAGTACTTTTCAATGTTCGTTTGGGGCCATTCCTTCCTCTGCGCAGGATCAGAGAGGTACACCCACTTCTGTTGGCCATGCGAGTCTTCGGATACCTTGAGCCTCCATGCTGTGAGGTCAGTTGTCGGGGGTATGTACTGGGCCATGAATGTATTTGTGGAAGGTGGGAAAGAAATGAGCGTGTTGATTATTGTTGGCATCCCACGTAATTATCGTCCCACCTGCTGAGATGTTCCTCCACTTCATCGCGATGCCCCCGGCCCCCGGCCTCCGCGTCGGGCAGTTGGTTATGACTGTCTGTACAAATATAGCCATACTTAATAACTTCCTTCCCTTCATCAGGTTCCGACCCCACTCGCCCTACCCATTAAGTTACACTCGGAACACGATGCATAAACATATCATATAATTTACACACTCCTTGACATCGTTCCGTCCCTGCTGTTGCGTCCAGTAACTTATTGTTTCACATAGAATTCTTCATCTCCCTCAAGCGGCCCATTATCTGAACAGCTTCCGTCTTTCCAGTCGCTTGTCTGTGATGGGCCGTTCAGTCAGCATTATACCCGAAATTTCGATGACCATCTCTTCTGTCCATACTACGCACTTAGCCTGAGGAGTGTCGAGTCTCATAAACACGTTCCAATTCTTTTCATCCCCGATGGTTGACTTGCCGGTGGTGCACGAGTCATTTTCGGCCTTCTTGAGAAGTCTATGTTCGGATGAATGACATGTCGCTATATTATAGATGCATACTTGATCAGACTCACTCCTTTAGGTGTTGGTTATCTGGTTCAATCGTGAGGCCGAATTTGGCCGATCCTTTGGTATATTCGTGGCCGTTGTACACGACGGTATCTTCAGGAAGGTTAGAGAGTTTGGTGAGAGCAGCGTGCATCTCCTCAGGGGTACCTTCAATCTCGGGTCAGCTTCCTGTAGGCACAGGCAGATGATGGACATTGGATAGCAAGTCGCACCTTCAAAAAATCGACCGCATCCAGCGAGGAATAGAGTGTCTCTGTTATCTGGTAAGCCATAAACAAGAACAGACGCTTCCATTGACACTCACCCAGTGAATACACCCCTTTGACCTGTTTTCTTATCCTCTAGGAAGAAGCAGATGGAATCCTGGGTATGGCAAGGTGTGTGAAGGCATCTGCGACATTTGTAAAAAGGTAAGCAGAAGGCTATATTATCAACGACAAGGACGAACTTTACGGTTATATCCTGACCAAGAGTGAAAGTATCTCCATCCTTGACCACAGTGTTCGTACCTGGACTTTGAGTGGACCCTGCGTAGGCCTTAAGGTTTGGGTGAAGAGATAACTAGATCACGAAGTTTAGCTGCCTATATTTCAATCGACTTCATACCGCATTCACCCACTCTTGCCCCTTTTTCATCCTCCCCAAAGTTGTTCAAGCATAGTACTCACAAACTTGCTGTTTCCGCCGGAATGATCCGCATGGTGATGGGTTGTGATCAGACTTGTCACATTCACACGTTGCTCCTTGACGGCGTCTGAGATCTTGCTGGCATCGTAAGGGTCGACTACAGCTGCCTCATTTGAGGAATCGATTATGAGGTACATCCAATTGTCTGATCTGGCTTGGTAAGGCAATACTTTCATTTTGGAGCTGCGTGAGTGCAATGGAGCAAGAAAGCGAGTTGTCATTGATCAGCGAAAGACATGTGCTATTTGTTGGGCTGTGGACGTACATGAGGGAGGTGGAAAGTTGTCTTGAGAATCTGGGTGCTGATATACGAGCAACAAGGGTAAGCATGGGATGGCTGTGGGAGAAATGATGATATACGATTGTCCAGCGAGTACGTATAGTTGATCAGTTATCTACAGATCATTCATGCAGGTGACGTCTTTCTTTCATTACTTAATTCATTATTATCATCATCGGGGAGGCGGAGTTGACCGTTGGTGCATGGTGGGTGTAATACCCACCGCCGCATTTCGTTGTTGTTCGTTATCCGCTCGATATCAGCAGCTAGATCACTCTGGTGCAATGTATCAGATGGCGTCAAATAAATAAACATTAAAATAGGTATTAGCCTGCTATCACCAGCGACACATCTCAATTTGATCTCAAATTTGAGTTGCTGTCGGTGTACTATTACGTAGTATACTACTCTCTCCTCCTAGAACTGTGTAATAAGTAATGGGACAGGTATATAAAACGCAATCAGCGATTTCTAATGATATCCTCCAGACGTTTTTCTAGATAATGGGCACAAACGGGGCAAAAAGCTGTAGATGGGTGGATTGTGGTGGAGTTGGCGACATGCGACTGTTGAAAACAGGAGACAGCTACTTACTCGGATGGTTGACTTTCCTCATTAGACACCCCTCATTGGTCTAACTCTTGAAATCAGCTTGATTGCTCTATTATCAGGAACACCAGGAGATTAGAAGCTTCACGTACAGGTCGTAGGCGTACTCTACCATCCATCGCATACGTTGGAAATGCGCCAATGAAACCTTCTGTATGGTTGAAACTGGGAGGTTTATAAGTTATGCTCGAAGGGGATGCCATCGTTTCGCAGGCTCACCGTCCGTCCCCGCCATATTCTATGATTTCTAAACTTGCAATCATCTTTCCTCCTTGTCCTGCTTTTGCTTTTTTTCCTTCGTCTGTGAGCGCCACCTTAATTGTATTACGCCCAGGCTGGAGGCCCGTCCCCAAAATCAAAGGTACCTCCAACCATCGACGGTCCGATGAACCTTCGCAAGCTTTCGGAAAACCGTCAGCGAGGTCTAAAATATGGCCGTTTAATACTAAAGAAATATGTGAAGAGTGAGGAATGGAAGATAGAGAGGCCCGCAGCAGCGCGGTGGGATAATGGAGATCGCCATCCTGATGGGAAACCAGGTTTGACGAGTTGAATGATATTGCCCAGGATGATATATCAAGATCATGCCAGCTATATTCAAGATTAGGACTTAATTGGAATATGATATACTGTACACTAGGGGCTTCGCAAATAGTCACTCACGGGTATACCTGTAGTGGAACTCTGGCATCCTCTATTCTCAAGCGTTCAGGATTCGTCAAAAATTCACGCCATTTCAAAGCCTCCCCTTGTTTGTATGTGTCAGAATTGACTCCAAAATAAGCGTACCCTTTCCGACCGAGTCAGCAGTCGGCGCACTTTAAGACCTTGTCATTATCTGCTGGCAAATTCTTACCCCCGTCGTATTCCTCTCCCACATCGATAATGCTGTGTCCAAGCTCATGCCGTAGAACAATGGGCCCGTTTAGCTCAGAAGCAGTGATAACGCTACAAGACAAGGTCATTAACCGCATTGATGAAGGCGTACATATAAAATACATACGTGAATTCTCCACTAAGACCCCCGTATAAGGGGTCATTGCCTTTTGCCGTTAGAAAATGAGTTCTGGTTCAATAGAAATACGACGACAAATGCTGCCTACCAAGTAATATTGGTTGGTCACATCCTCCTTGCTTTGCCTTGTTCTCTCTGAACCACCGGCAGGCTGCTCTTGCTCGCCTAGGATTATTCACGAATACTGCCCTCAGTTCCGCCCCAGGCCGATATAGGCCAAAGGCAGCGTCTTCAAGAGGTTTGTCATGAGAGCCTATACCTGACTTTTCAATCAGATGCATGAGTGCCAGCACTGTAAAGAACGACGACTTGATTTGACTCACTGCATTTGATGGAACAAAAGTTGCCCATATATTCAACAGATGGGCCACATGACTCATGGCACCCTTATGGGAAACAATGTCGTCCTTGAGCTTTGAGGCATCTTTCACAAACTTCCCTTCCTCTCCTACAGTGTCTGAGGGAATAGGGTGTAAATAAAAGTATATCCGCCTATCCTAAGGGCTATAAGACTCACATCCGTCCGAAAAGAACATCAAGTTTACCCGTTCTTCTCTTGACCCAGAAATATGTAAAGGGTAGAGGGTCATACTGTCTGGACTAGGGGTGCTCCCATCATCACCCTCATCAACGGCAGCATAGTCAATGCGCGGGACATAAGGTGAATTATCACTAGGTGACGAAGATGGTAGGCCAGAAAGTGGGAAGCATCCATCGATTGATTCCATTGAATCGTAAGATAGAGGTTTCTGATGAAACGGCGATGGTAAGGCGGGAGTCGTTGACAGCGAGAGACCGATCCCGAAACAGCTACGTAGGTGTGTGATAATTAGGATTAGTGGGTACTATGAATAAAATATGATTCATCAATCCTATTTAGAGATTTCGCTGATACCGGGCGAAAAGGACACTTCTTTCACCAATGGAGGGGTAAGATAACAGGTCACACTCACGCGTACGCCTTTTGCCGTTTGAGGATCATGTCAGCTCAAAAAGTCAGCCGCTGAGACTGTAAGACAATAACTTGGGCAGACTGAAGTTAAACCTATAACGAGTGAAAGAGATGCCAATTATCATCTACAGCGAGAGTCCACGTCCAAGCGAAAGCGACAACAAAAGACAAACCCTGAGCAGTCTCCGCTTGGCCGGCGGCCGTCGTCGCGAGTCCTTTGGGCCTATGTAGTACGTAATAGTAGTACTAGTACTACCCTCGCACCTGGCTGCTCCTCCTCTTCCTTTATCATTAACTTATTTTCTTTTTTTCTTCTGCCCATCATGTCGGCCATAGCCGGATTGCCTCCACTGAATAATGATGGTCGTCATTTTATAAAGAAGAATTACTGATGACCCTTGATGTGGGGAACGGCATTTTACAAGATCCAACAACAGAGCTTCCCTTCATAATGAAGGGCCGGTGCAACTTCCATGGATCGCTCATGAATGAGATAGCACGTAAAAGGCAGGCAGCAACAACGAATAGTCATTGAATCATTTCGTCGTTTTTATAATCGTTTTTATAATGACACTCGAATATGTTTCACACAGTCCATACACATGAGTCTAAGTCAATAAACCAAAAAAGGGAGTCTAACTTCGTATTCGGTGGAAGTTAGGCAATAACAGCGTCTCCTTTACATGGCTCTGCTCGCCTTTTTTGCCTTAACGTTGCTATCACTGCTTTTCAATCAACCCCCTTACCTCGCCCACTCTTCTCAAATAATTCGTAGCTGCTATTCTAATATCCAAAGGGACGTCTTTAACTAATATGTCGGTAACAAGAGGATAGAAGGTTGTGATGTGTTGTTCAAACTATGGAGAAACGTGCCGTTCAGAACCAGATGACCGGAGGCTTTACTGAGCAAAACTTACAAAATCTATTTCTAGAATGCAACATCCTTGCAAGATATCGCCAATCACAGGCGTCCAAGCAGCAACATTTCGGGGCTGACTTTCGGGATCTAAAAGATTGAAGTCTCCAATAATTTCTTTGGCAAGCCTGCAAGTTTCATCAGGAACATATCTCAAGCAGAGAAAGATAAGAGTTCACTGACGGTACCAGTCTCTTAACAACATCCTTTCGGGTCGCCCTGTGGGCCTCCCTTGGATCGTTGTACATTTTCAGCAAAACATTTACAAGAGTCGCAGCAGCGCTAGACTCTTGTTTCAGGAGATTCGGCAGCTGTTTCATGAACCCTTGATTGAGGATCAGCAGCAGCTCCCGGTTTCTCTTCTCACTGAAGAGATACTTACCAACTTTCCACAACTGCATCCTCAGTTCCTTATCAGCATTAAACTTTCTCGCGAAACTCCAGCTGTCGTCTAGCACGTCCAATAATCTCAGTAAGTGCTCGGCGGGAATGGTATTGTACACCTCGCCATTCTGCAAAAGCTCATGAGTGGTCTCAATGAGAAGAAGCTGCAGAACACATTTTACGATGACTTGCTTGAAGATACGTCGTTGCTCGCCGTAACTGATGGAGGAAGGAAGAGATGTAGGTTTAGCCGTTGCAGGCTCAAGAGGAGCTGGAGCGACGAATTTCTGGAAGGGGGCTATATCTAAGCATTAGCTTACCCGCTTTTTGCAATGTGATGTTACCACCACCTACCATCGTTTTCGTCCATATTGCCCGTCGGCTCAATCTCGGAACACATCACGGGATCGAAAAGCTGATACGCAGTCGTAGTCTTGAACAACTGCACAAATGCCGACACAATGAGCATCCATTTTTCTGGGCTGAGCTTCCGAACGTTCTGTTCTAGGAGTTGTTCAAAGCAAGATGTGCCAATACGCGCAAGCGTATCGTTCTCTGCAGATAATCGTCAGCCGTACTATATTCCTTAGGAATTGATTACTTGCCTTGACAAATGCAAGCTACCAAGATATCAAGCAAACCATCGATATACCGTTGCATCACCTCAAAGTAGACGGTGTACAGGTTAATCAAATCCCTTAACGCAGAGATGAGTGTTGTCGACAACCATACACTAAGGTCTTCAGGCGACCTGAAGCGGATGTCGGATTTGGCCCGGAGTATGGAAAAGATGGGGAAAAGGACTTGCTGGCAGACGATGTTCCAGAAGTCGACAGAGAACCCAGATCCATGTGTTTTTAAAGTGTCAAAAAGACAGTCAAGAGCGCTGGATCGAGCGTTAACTTTTGTTGCTACTATGCAACGATAATGGAGCAAACTCACAGCCGTCTGACTTCTAAGTCTTCTCCCGTCATGATGATTTCGTAGAAAGAGTGAAGAACAGGCAGCCAGTACTTCACCATAGGGTCATCACCTTGCTGCACTTTACCCTCGTCACCTAGTTGGGGCAAGAGACATTCTGGGCATTGTAGCATGGTCGGTACTAACCCCCTAACCATTTCGATCGCTTGTAGACTGATTTTCTGAAATTTGGATACTTTGCAGAAATCCGTGATACAAACAGTGAGGTCAGAAAAAGAGCCATATTTGACGACTAGGGAGAAGTAATCGCGATAAACCAATGTAACGAGTTCGAATGCGTAGTTGCAGACACGTTCTGTGACAACTTTGGAAGCGGCGGAAAAGACACCGAACATTGTTCTCCAACCTGATCGAAGATTTTGTACACGAGATTGTAGCATGTGTTGGAGGCATTGCAGGACCTAATACAACCGGTTACAATTGTTCACAGCGAAGATCAGCCCAAAACACTCACCATCTCGCGAGCGTCAGAGTTCTTGTTGTGCACAATGGTGTACTCAAATGGTCGCAAAAAATCTTTTTGGAATCTGAAATGTGACAACTCCTCCTTCTCCAAGAAATTCATGGCCAGTTGTCTTAGGGCATCCAAGGCGAAGAAGCTGATGTTGGGATTATTATGACAGCAAACCTAATGCAAATTCGGTCATCATTAACACAGGCTGGTAACGCGCCTGAAAATATAATCAAACTGACCTGATTGAAGTGTTCGCCGAGGTTTAACCAGATATTAGACCATTCCAGCCTAATTCTACCCATATTGTAGTACGAAATCTCAACGAGTTTTTGCAAACTAAACATTCGAGGGCGAGCCGAAGAACCTGAAGACTGGATTTCCTCCCAGGAAACTTCACTCAGGGCTTTGACAAAATCGACAATCGCGGACTAGTTGAATAATATCAGCCGGAACAACTCAATGCTGTTAACTATAACTCACACCAGACAAGTTTTTACTTGTTGAAAACACCATATCTGCCGCCACAGTAACCTGGGAAGATCTAGACTCTTCTGCGACCTCCTCCGTTGGAACCTTCTTCTTTAACGACGACGACTTCCTCTTGTCGGTTGATGTGGTCCTAAGCTCCGTTAGTATAATCATATACTTCCAGCGAACATCACATACACAGTCCTGTTTAAATCGGGCACATCCATCCCACTCGAAATCAATTGCATCCTCTCCAGCTGACTTACACACACAAGCACATCTTTCCACGAGGCCTTAAGGTAGTTTCCATCCGTCACAGCCACATCTAACAGGCTCTTGATGGCTTCCATGTTCTTTGGCTTCATCTCCGCTACATTACTGAGATAAGTGAATTTGGCGAGAGTCGTGACAAAGGCGTTTCTCTCCAGTTCCATATCGAAAAGACAGACGATACGGATGGCAGAACGCAGGCCTTCAAGGCAGAGATCAACGACGTCCATATCGTCCGTCTCTTGCAATGGAGCTGAGATACCAGCAAGAAAAGGCATCCACGCAACTTCAAACATGAACCGCACATGTTCCAGACGCGACGCCGTATGATAATGATCTGTCGGGCGAACGACGCCTCGCCGTTGTTGCCGCACCATCGCTTTGAGCAAGGACTCCGTTTTACTAGCCATGTTCTCTGATTGCGCCACATATGCCTCTCGTTGCAGATCCCTCCCTACGCTCGCTAGACCACCAGAAGTTGCCGGTTGAGGTATTTCAACCTCGTCTTTCATCTTGATCTCATTGGTCGTAATTTCATCGTAAATCTCAGCCAGCAACTCTTCCGGCAGATCCTTCCCATCATTGATCCCTCTGTTGTTCTTTACAAACTCTTGTTTGGTCATTCGCTTCTGTTTTAAATTTTTGTTATGTGCATCCGTGTTGAGCATGATAACAGAGAAAGCGAGAATGTAGGCGGTGTCGGCGTTAGCGAAAAGAGATGAGGGGTTACTGTGCATGTACCTTTCGGCAAACTTGAGCATGAATCTGTCAATCTTTTGAGCTTCGCCAGGAAGTCTGAATGATTGAAGGTACATCCGGAGCGCATCAGTGAATCGCATATCGGAGAAGTCGAGCATATCCACGAAGGCGTGCATTGTCGCAATATTCTCGTCATCACCTTCACCAAGATATTCGCCAATCATAGCTTTGTTTAGGCCTTCGTTGGTAAGGAGGAATCGAGCAATGTCGACGGGAGAGTTGGACCGGATAAATCCTTGTTCGAGAAGGTAGGCAATACCACGTTTTGGTTTGAAGTTGAACTTCTTGATGCCCTCAAGCAGGTTGGTCTTACGCTGTTTGGCAGATTCAAACTTGCCCACGTCATCCTCTCCCAAATCCGGTGTATTCATACCGGATGCCATACCTGAGACCGACGATTTTAATGATGAGTCTGCTGGCCAAATGGGTGTTGGAGCAGCAAGTTCGGCATTGGAACCCGAAACTGACCCAGAAGCATGATGCCTTCCGACGGCATCAGTTGTAGATTGGTTTTCCTCCAAATTCCCTGCTTTGGTACCAGGGTTTGAGGTAGACCATGCCACGAGTGAATTTAACGCAGCGACCAAGCATTCTAGCGATTGTCTCCTCAGCTTGATCTCCGGAGGCATACCAGCGTAATGAGGAGCATTGTGTCCTACACCTTCTCCAAGGGCCGAAGTGCTCAAAGATGGTGGTATAGCAGGTCCACTCGATCCACCTGTCTGTTTGCTTGACCCTCCCTGGGCGAGTTCCTCTTTGCTTGGGGGTGCAAAATGTGTCTGGCCGATCTTTGAGACGATATTCATCAAGCGCTCATATATATTTTCGAGGGATGAGCGATCACAGTCGTAATTGATATAAATCTCGACAAGGGCCTGCGGATCATGACAGAGGCGAATGAAGACACCGAGGATGACAGATTTCTGACGAATAGTAGAATGACGCATTTCGAGGATAGGGATGAAAATTTCGTTAAGAAGAACTTCAATCTCCTTCTGCTCCCCAAGGTCAACTGACGTACAGAACCAACACCATTGACTTACCTTTAATTGTGCCCTCATATCCTTCAACATACACCAGAAGATCTCAACACTAAGCTCGAACACTTGGTTCACGGGGCTCAATCCGTTTCTTGAAAGACTCAACGCCAGATATTGCTTAGTCGCTTGCAAGAACGGAGTCATCTCTAGAGACGAGTTCGACGGTATGCAGACGAGGGGATTCACAAACATGTCGGAGTGAGAGCGAAGTATGGTGAGGACAAGATGAAGAGAGAGAAGTTTTGATCGCATAGCATGTGATCGCAGGTCTTTCTCGCTGACAAAGGCATCAGTTGGATGATTATTAAAAGGAGATCCATTTACCTGTCTGTTACTAATGGCTTCATCGTGAGCTTACATAGTGCCCGGAAGACCAAGAAGGCGTCCTTGACAAAGAGCTGTTCAGTTGGTATGGGCTTGCCCATCGCATCGAATGAACCACCCTCCTCATCTATTCCTTGCCCTGTTTGTTGGTTTGAAGGTGCACCATTGGAATCAACAACACTGGCAGGGACTGGTATCGAAACGGTGTGCTGGGGAAGACGAGGCGCCTCAACTTCAATATCGGCCTCGGCTGCTGAGTCGTGATTCACTGAATCAGTAATAGGGGCCCGATCGACCGGGATAGAGTCGTTAGGATTCTCCGCGGCGAAAGATTCGCTTGATTACAAGTCAGCCACAGGCAGACCATGGTTGGCGAAGGCTACTCACAGCGTCATCTTTCCGTTCGCCACATCATGTCTCTCTGGTACAGGTGTTGAAGGTAATGATCTTGCTGTGGTGCCCTCCTGCATCACTTCACTCCTTCTTCTTGCCTCGTTTTCGCTGACACTTCCTCTGCCGCTTTCAGGGGCCGCATTCTTCATATCGGGCCGTATCACTCGACCAAACACATGATGCACCATTTGTGTCAGACCACCCTGCGCAACGACCTGATTTGCGGCATCATTGGAAAGAAGGAAGACATTATAAACGGTACGAACGGCCTTCAAAAGGGATGATTGATGAACAAGCATGCCTTTGTCGGTGGAAAGGACAATGGCCATCAGTGCTTTGACGACCTGAAGGGCTACTTGGGGCGGAGAGCTTTCAGAATATGAAAGTGTAATAGTGTGGGTTATAAGATCTGGAAGGGGAGGAAGTCCAGGGGGAGGACCATGAGGTTCGGCAAAAAAAGAGTGGGATATGAGTTTTGAAAGGAGATCGAGGGATGTCACGAGGATTGGGACCGATGTAGTCTGAGGATTGGAGATTGCAAGCCGTAAAGGTTCAAATATTTCGCGAGGATGAAGATAGGCAGCATTTGTCCCTTCATTGCTTTGACAGAGGTCCAATGCACGCTGAGCAGCGGCATGGAACGAAGGAGATTTCTTTGCCTCCTTAGAACTGACTAGGAGTTGAAGAGGAGGGGTAATTAGAACGGTTGAGAGTTGGGGACCAGGAGAATTGGGGCCAAAATTAGACAAGGAAAGTGTTGTCGCTGTAGACGATCTCCGTGAGCGGTGCTCTTGAACTGCAGAAGGTGGACGGGCGCCAGCCTGCTGTCGAGACGGTGTCGGCGGCAGAGAGGGGGCAACGATGGAAGGTAGCGAGGTATGGGAGGCGTTCACACCTCCCCTAAAAGCCAGATCACCCCCTTTGGCTGCTGAAGGAGTATTTTCTCTGCTCAACTCCACATCCTCCAATGTTTCCTTACTGTTGGTTCGTGTTGGAATGGCTCTCTCGGGTTTTGGTGGGGGCAGGGGTGGTGAAACAGGTATGTCTTCTGGGTTTAATGGAGCTTCATGGATGGCCTCTGAGCTATGGAAGTCATCCCTTCCTGGAGATGGAGGAAGCTCCTTTATAGCTGAGCCGTTTTGGATACCCAAACCCACTAACTCAGACTCTGATGATTCTGGCTGCGGGTTGTCCGGAGGGCTCTCGACGGCTGGATCTGGGTTGGGTGTCGGAGAACTATCTTGTTGAACGGCGTCTGCAGAACCCTCTGTGTCAGAATGGTTTCCCATTGTGGGGTGTTTTGTGGGAGGAGATGAGACGAAGAAGGGGAATTGTTACCAACACTATTCCCTGTCCCTCTAGTCTTGACTGCCACGCAGCGAGCATCCATCTCCTCGACGCGCCGTAGCGCGAACCCCAGTTCCGCTCGGCTACCTCCGCCCCTAATCCTCCTCGGCCTTTGATCTCTGTGGCACTCCCTACAACGAACGCCATCCTCGGCCCACAGTTAATCATATTATGATAAATCATGATATTGTATCGCCAACGATCCTGCGAACAACTGTGTTGTATATTCCTATATGCTAGTACTAGAGACCTCAAGTTTTTACTCATTACTCCTCGTACCCACTCAGTGAGAGTGGGCTTGTAGTTTCAACTCTCATCAAGAATGTAGATGGCAGTGTAGTATATTGACTAGCCGGAGCCAGCCTCCTCCTCAGTCATTAATGTTTGTCTATGTTGTTTCTTTCCGTCTTTCTTCTTTCATTATTCCACTCTCACTGTGGACGCTTACAGTTGCCTGACTGCCACGTCAACCGTGATATTAACATGGAAGGAAAAAGCTCTTGACTAATACTGCTGCATCATCATCATCTTGTACAAATGAACACTTCTCACCGAACAGGGTCAACAAGCGCCGTGCGCCGAGGATAAGTACTGCTGGCTGAAAAAACAAAAGAAACTCTCGTCTCTCGTCATGAAAGAGTCAGGCTGACGTCAGAGCCAAGGCCAAGGGTTTTGTCCACGCATAACTGGATCTGTTACCGGGTTCTGCGATTTTGCTAATAAGCTCAAGCTCATAATCTTCTCGCCGGCCGCCCGGGTCAGAATTTAGGATACTTGCGGTTCGCGGAGCATTTTACGTGTAATCTTCGTTCAAGACCTCAGAGCATCAAGAGGCTTCTGACTGCTGACTTCCTGTGGCTTCTCAGGTGAACAGTTGGCAGGTACCGAACAATTCTCATAATTTACATATCTCTTTCTCAATGCATCTATTCGTGCGCACTTCTTTCTTTATCACCCTATAATAACGTTTAGCTTGGTAAACATCGTCTTCTGGCCTCCCATTCCGTACTCAACATCGGCAACGCCTCCTCCGTCTCCTGTTCAGCCGCGAGAGGTCTTACCAAAAGAGTGCAGTAGCCATTGTCTCGGTACACTGTACAAGGTGTCTCGCCAACTGTTCCGACTCTATAATAGCTTATTCTCTCAAAAGAGAATAGGGAAGAAGTGTATCAAAACAAGTGCTACCAATCTTCTTCATGGCGGTGTACACAGACCAGCTGCAACCATGGGAGGAGGTGAGTGTTCCCTTCCCACTCTATATTCACGCCTAGACATTGTCGTCCCATCCTTTGCCTACCGCATACTATCAATCTATCGTTTAAATCACTTTGTTTTGTCCGCATCCTACATATTGGTCATAGGTTATCATCCCGTTAATGTTACGATACGCGGATGGTGTGAAACCTGTTTCTGCATACCCTGTGTTAAGGGTTGTAAGCGCTTTCGGGCGATGCCAACCAAGCGCTCTGATTGAGTGCGATGGATTGCCGCATGTCCAATGCCCAGCTGTGTGGCTAAGGTCTACCACTGGAAATAGTCTGGCTAGTGGCTACTGGCTAAATCTGCCTGCTATGCATTGCCGGCTCAGTTGGCGTTCTACGCATACATTCATCTCTTTTAACTCTTACCAGACGCCAGACGTGTTTCCCCTTATTATTCTCCGTATCCCTTGTTCCTCCCACCATTATTACCCTTTTTAGATTGTTCTTTGTAGCCAGCCACTTCGTCAGTCCCTTCCTGCCAGAGTGAAAAACAATCCTTCCTCTTTTGGCCTCTGTGCTTTTATTTTCGTTCCTTGCCTCTTGTAGCCACACACATACACCACCAGAAATTTACATATATACGCTCCTTACAATCTATATCATTGGCAGCATCCTGCGTCTAATCTCAAAACCTATTTCGGACAGCCGGGTTATTTCTTCCTGTTCGTCCGCAGCACGCCTCTTATCTCATCTGCTATCCGAATGTTCCCCAATGAGCTGACTTGATTTTTCCCCTCTTTCATCCCCATAGAATCAATCTCCCTCGCCTACAGAGGCAGCTGAAAACCCATACGAGCTTGCACTCGCACCCCTCCGTACATCGTCTCTCCAGATCCGTTCGCCAGGTCCTCCATCGCCCGTCAACACCCTGCACAGCAGGCTGTCAGGTGACCCAGACTCGCCTCCTGCGTGGAAGCGCCGTTCTAGTATCAATAGACGTCCATCCATCTCCTCGGAGCATCAGAGGCAGCTTTCGACTTCCAGCACAAGCAACTCGCTCAAGTCCGCCGAAGATCGCACAGGCACTCAGAACACCAGCCCACGAGGCGCGCGATCCCCTGCAGAAAGCGTGCACAGTGCGCAATCCATATCTCCTACCTCTTCTTCTCGTACAGCACCTCATTCCAGAAGACATCCCAACTTAGCGATGACGATTGCCGCTATTCGTCCACCAGCCACCACCCTCCCTTCTGTGGTATCCCATGAATCTTCAGAAGGGTCCTCTCTCTCACTGGGAGATGGCCTCGCCCTTCCCAACCCAGCTTTCCGCAGGCGAACTGGAGAAGGCACAAATTCGGCGAGAAGCTCGATAGTCAGTTCGCAAGATCTGAACAGCTTGACGAGTGAGGAGCTATGGACCCTGGGGCAAGAAGAGGTGCCAGATATGAGCAATCCCATGAGGACTGCCGCTGAGAGACCTTTGGACACAGTAAGAAGACTGAGTACAATCGCCGACAGCGACCCTGTATACCACACCGGTTTCCCAAGTGAGGTTATATGTAAGTCCCTTCTGTCGAATACAACTCATAGAAACCAGTCTGACATACTACAGGGCCGCCTGCACCGCCTCCAGAGGAGTTGTTGTATCAGCCGGTACGAAACAAGTCTTTTACGAGCATCCAGAATAGCACCAAACGTTTATCCATACGACGAAGTTCTCGTCGCACCTCTGCGGCAGATATCTCTACTTCAACTTTGACCAAGGGCAAAATAAAGCCAGGGGCACAATCCCTGCCTGTTTCACCTGTTGCCCCTCGTAAGATTAACATGCTCTCGTCGGCCCACTCTTCTTCAACGTCGCTGTCCTCTCATCAGGCCATCTCCCCAAATAAGTCGTATCCTGCTCTTGGAAACTGTAAATCAGGGCCCCCTACGTCCTTCTATTCCAAGGATTTTATCAGCAGCCTTGCACCAAGAGAAGGAGGGTACGCCGTCGCGGCAACTATAGGGGGAATAACAAGCCCAGCGGGATCCATGTCAAATGACAGACGAAGGACTTCATATGCAGACAGCTCAGTTAGCAGGACTAGAGCGCCTTTGGCGAGAAGTGCCGGTATGGGCAGATGGAGCTTGGATGGTGGAGAAGTGGGTCTTTCCTGCGTACACTTGGCACTTGCTGACAGATAACATTAAAGAATTACGGTAGACCGTATTTGACTTCTTCCGCGGCGACAACGTCTTCCAACCTGACCGCCCCTCCTTTGACATCCAATCAAGCGGACGTGCATCCATCTGAACCCCGTGGTAAGGCTCATTCGCAAGTTCCGGACGGGGCTTTACCCCCCACCATAAACTTTCATGGCGCTGCCCCACAGTCCTCGCAAGCTTCCGGTGCGATGCAAAGGTCTTCTCCCAATCCTAGTCCACTGAGCCAGCAGACTCACGCCCAGGATATTATCTCAACTGCAACAGGGGATATTGCTGGAAATTCTAAGGTCAGTGACGCCACCTCTGTCCAGCATCCGATAGAAAACGCTGCCAATGCGACCACCAAGCCCTTGACGTCTAAAATGTCGGTTCCTGCCGATCCCATCGCGACCGAATCTGCTACACCACCCCCTACCAACAAAAAATCCAAGAAACAGCTCGCCAAAGATGCTAAAGCCCAACGGAAGGCCGAAGCTCAGGCCGTTGCTCGTGCAAGAGCTGAGCAGATGAGGCAAGATATTGCCAAAAAGCAGCAGCAACGAGAAGAGGAGCAGAGGAAAAAGATAGAGGTCAAACGGAAGGAAAAGGAAGAGAAGGCCAAGAGAAAAGCTGAAAAAAAGGAGAAAAAAAGCGGCCTTTTGCGAAAACCAACATCGTCAGCTTTACCCAAGGCAGGAGCTGAAGTTGCTGTGGCCTCATCTCAAGCGAAGGCTCAAGAGGACAAGGTCGAAGCATCTATGACGTCTAAGCCTGCACCCGCCATCACCTCGTCATCGACCACATCTTTTCCTGCTATGCGATCAAAGCTCAATCTGAATAAGTTTCCAACCGCCCAGCCGGAGGCATCAGGGTCTGCCCAATCTTCCTCTTCTTCTACGGCTGCCGGGCAATTCCCGCCATCGTTCAGGACGGGAGAAAGGCAAGGCGACAAAGATAAAAGGCCAGAAGTCAAGTTAAAGAGATCATTCTTTGGCACAATCAAAAAGAGATTTTCTTATTCTGCCGTTGATAAAGAGGGAGTTTCGCCAATGCCTTCTCAACGAGCACGTCGCGTCACTGCAGTCGATGGCCCTATTGGCATACACGAGGCCGGTAAAACGGGGCATGAAAAGCAAGACGCTGACGGTTCATTTAAATCAAGGCCTGAGAAAGATGGTCTCATTGCTCCTCCACCTAGACAGACATCATTGATGGTTGTAGCCTCAGACTCGTCAATTCACAGGCGTAATGATACTGTGTCGGAGGAGACGTCCGAAGTCATTGAAGATGAATCACCCCGAACTGTGCGGCCAGATTCAACCCCTATCTCGTCGCCCTCACCGTCTCCATCGTCCGATCGTCATCAGATCCCGCGAAAGCCTATTTCAACTGAAGGAACCTTAGGTAATAGGGTCCTTGGTCAATCTTCACTCTCAGAGGCGCCCGAGCCATCCCCTATTGAGGGAAGTGCCTCCCCATCGGAGCACATACACCGTGATGACCAAATCTCTGGTGTTATCTCACCCTCCACTTCAACTGCTGCAAACTTCGGGGCTCACCTCGAATTTTCCTCCCCTGCTCCCATGTCGGGCACTCCTTCGACTTCTGGTGATTCGCAGCTGTCTTACATACATAGCCATGCTTCACATAATAGCAATGTCACGCCGTTCACCTCGGTCTCTGAATCCGAGGCATTAAGCGACGAAAATCTTAGAATGGGAAAAGAGGGCAGGCATTCGCAATTATCAGGAGGCCAGATCCCGCCGGAGAGGGAGAGTTCAGATGAGACTGTTTTGGCAATCAAGGTGGACCCGACCTCTTCGCCAATCATGGCCGTTTGAGCTTAATGCTTGTCTGAGCCGTACAGATGTTGTCGGGTCTGAAGTAGGGCACGCGTGCCTCAGTACTCCAAGGACAATCACAATGTTTTCATTCATCAACCATATATATTCATAAATCTTCAAAAAAAAAATCACAATAATTGTATCTTATACACACTTTTTTATACACTTGCGTTCGTACGCTTAATAGAGTATTTTCACTTTGATACTCCACTGTCTTTCCCATTGACTTGCATAAAAATATCAAATGAGTGTCTTGATTAAGGCACAGCAGGTTTCTATACATTTTACATTGGTGTATGCAATAGAAGCCATCTCATACAACAAGGTACATGATCCTGAAATATGTGTTCTATTTTAAAGGTACAACAGTGGCGAGAATCCATGTAAGGGGTACGGATGAGGGAGTGTTTATAATGGATATCTTAAGAATGTCAAACATCCCAAGCAAGCTCTCCCTGTCCCCAGACCAGATCACCATCTTCAATCTTACCATCAATAGCCAAACAGACGTTCCCAGCGAAAAGCCTCATCAACTTTTTTTCTCTTTCTGTAATCCATATTTTATTTTTGGGACCATTCAGCCACCATCCCTCATCTTGAACTGCTTCCCCCACAGTCTCTCCCACGCCTCGTGCTAGCGCACCAAGAAGCTCGTCAAGGGGAGGTGGGGAATCGCGCCCATTTATGAGGGTATTGGACGTATTTGAAAGAGATTGAGGGTCAAATCCCAACAACTTCGAGAGTGCAGAGTGGCGCGCAGGCGGTGGAAGAGTATCTAGTAGTTGGAGGATGCAAATGAGAGTTCGATCGACTAGAAGAGCACGGAGAGAGGTTGATTGGGCTGGACATGGTAAGTACTAAATTCGTGCAAGTGCCAAAAGACGAAGACATACCAATGCGTAGAAGCTCCTCATGCCGGAGAGGTTTCGGGTCATCTTTCAATAACGGATCCGTGAAGAGGCCAGGGTCAGGCTCTGGGGGCCAGTTGAGCGAAACCAGTGGCCTGAGGGAGGCATTATTCATTGAGTGTTCTTCACTGTTTGACACTCGTTCAGGAACAGCTCCTACAGTCGCCTGCGATAGAACGCCGATTTCTGATCCCAGTGGCTCGGTAGGGTGTATGGCAGATTGTTGTTGAGTAACGGCATTACATTGATCTCGTGGGGAGTTAGTTGCAGTGGTGATGGTGGAATAGCTAGGCTTACTCTTGTGGGCCTTGTAGCATGAAACTGAGCAGCTGAGAAGGCAGGGGTCAGCATGGAGGCGGAACGGGGGAAAAATGACTGACTATCTAAGGGGACAAGAGGAGCAGCGGTACTTTGGCGGGTGTTGTGAACATACCGCACAAGTTTCCACATTCTGTGCTGCGTTTTTGGGCATGGTGTACAATGCTATGGAAAGAGTTGAATATTTTGGTGGTTTCTTCTGTTTTGCCATTATCCATGTTGTTCGGGAAATGCGGAGCCCCAATCTTTTTTTTTTTCTGGACAACAAATTGAGTTTGCAATGTATACAAATACTTGACGCTGTTTCCTGCCCACGCCCTCGCCCCTCCCCCTCCCCTCTCCCGTCTGCAGCATGTCAGACCCAGCTGCTCCCACGACAAACATGTATCCTCGAGGAATGAACCCTCGCCTCCGCTACATTAAATCCTACTGGTGGCCATACAAGACTTTCGTAAAACAGAGGTACGCTTCAGCCCTATCAGTTCCCACAGCCCTCTCTGACTCTCATGCACAAAGATGGATCGGACGCCAGCTACTCGAGGTTATCACCACAGAGTTCAGAGATCGCTCCTTGGAGTACTACGTAAGTCCATCTATATCCGCCTTTCGCCACGAATACTCAACACGTATCGTAGAGGCATGCTCTTGAATCCGGTGTGACTAGAGTGAATGGAGTGGTCGCACGGCCAGACCTCATCCTTCGTAATGGTGACCGTATAGAGTAAGCAGTGATCTATAACAAAGTATAAGTCACTAACATCCTGGCCTGCAGCAATACAGTTCATAGACATGAACCTCCTGTGACTAATGATCCTATTCTGGTTCTTCATATCGACCGAGAGCGAGAGTTCATAGTCATCTCCAAACCAGGCAGCTTAGTAAGTATATACGTGACAAGGTCGTCCCATTAAATTGATGGAAACCAGCCCGTACATGCCGCTGGAAGATACTTCAAACATACCGTATTAGAGATGATGGAGTCGGACTACGGTCTCAAGTGTTATTGTACGCCCTCTTCTCGTGCCTCCCCTGGAAGAGACTAATACGGTTGTTACAGCTGTGAATCGTCTGGATCGACTGACTTCCGGCCTGATGATCCTTGCTCTGTCAGGCAAGGCCGCTAGTAAACTAGCTCGCGAGTTTGCGGAAGGAAAAGTTAAGAAGGAGTATGTTGCTAGAGTAAAGGGCAAGTTCCCCGAGTTAGTGCCACTGTAGCTCCCATCAGACTCTTTGCGCTCACCAATTTGTACTCAGAGAAGAAATTACCGTCGATAAGCCTATGATGACGGTCGATCGTCAAATGGGTTTGGTCATTATCACTCCGGAAGGGAAGGTCAGTCCTGAGTGCCTTCCAAATAAACAAGTATCTGTCTAAACAGTCATAGGACGCGGTGACAATCTTTAACAGGATAGCATACGACCCAGTGAGAGATCAAAGTGTCGTCCGTTGTAAGTGTTGATATAACAATTGTACATACTCGATTAGACCTAACGGCATAATGTGTAGGTCGCCCTCAGACCGGCCGAAGTAAGATTGCCTATTTCCTCACTGTATTTGAATTATCTGACCTCCAAGGTAGCTCATCAAATCCGTGTCCATCTTCAATACCTTGGCCACCCTATAGCTAATGATCCACTTTACGGCGTCCCGTCTGTTTGGGGCCCTTCCCTGGGAAAAGGCGGTGTTGATCTCACCCCTTCTACCAATGGCATTTCTCAAGCCGATGCTCTCAAGGCCCGTGCCGGCACCTCGACCCCTCAAAGTACTGATACTAACCGAGAATACGATAACATCGATCTCAATAGCCCCATTAGACTGAGTAATCAGGCTAGAGAAATCATCGCCAAGTTGAGAAGACAGAAAGATGACGCCGAGGATTGGATCAAGTGAGCCACTGTGACTGCGGCTGTGTAAATGAAAAAAAAAAGAGTCTCTAATGGTAATTGCAGGTGGTCTGAGGTCATATTTTCCGCAAAAAAGGCTCAAGATGACCTTGAGTCCGAATCCAAGTCGCCTGCTCCTCAGGTTGTCCCTCGCCTCACTGGTCGTCAAGAAGCTCTCAAGCTCCCCGATCCTCTTCCTGATGACACCCCTTCTCCCCTGAAACCACCTGTTTACCTTCCACCAGGGTTTTGCACCGAGTGTTACGTCCCCGTTCCCGACGATCCTGATCCAGAGACTTTGTTCATTTATTTACATGCCCTTAGATATACAACCGAACAATTAGGGACTTGGGAGACGCCGATGCCGAGGTGGGCTAGTGCAGATTGGGATGGTGATTGGAGAGGGTGGGAGGAAGGGGCGATCTTACCCAATGCATTGGAGGAAGATAGGCGTAAGAGGGAAATCGAAACCGCAAAGAAGGCAGATTCCGATCTGTCTAATAATTTAGGAGACGAGGCGCTGACCCCCGTCGCCCTTGCAGGAGGTTCAGTACAAGGCCGATGAGCGACGATCTTGCTTCCTCTATGCAACGACAATGCTATGTGACTCTGGTGCATAGGTAAATCGCCGACATCTGCAGACATCACGCCGATCCTTTCGCTTTATCAGCATCCCCCAGCCAAGCTCAAAATCCCCTGGCGGAAGCGCCTTCCTTTCATGAGTTTCCCTACTTTCAGTTTCAGTGGCTGACTTTTGAAATCCTTTGTGGATGGTTTGTAAAGACGGCAGTGTCTATGTCATTTCTGCTATGGGTCGTCGTTCATCTCATTACCCCACTGATGCTTGTCTTCAGAGGACAGCCATCCATTGATAGTAGCCGCCTGACCGTTCTCATTTTCTCTTAACCACAATCGAGCCAGGGGCTAATTTCAAGTTGGACTGCCCACCTCGACATTTTTGTTTTTGTTTTCGTTGCCATAGCCGTCTATCTTAGCAACATGCGTCACCTTCCCCAAATACTGTATGGCACTGCATTTCTGAGTGCTGGTAAGTACAACCGCGTCAGCTCGTATGGTGTATTGCTGAGATATATCCCGAAAAGCTTTCGCCTTGCCGATGGTGGAGGAGAGAAGCTTGGAAAAGCGAGATTATATTGGCCTGTGGAATGGAACGGGCCCAATAGTCACCGACATCAAGCAAGGTAAATCAACAAACTTCAGCCGTAACGTAGTGCTTACGATCATATCTCAATAGTGAAAATACTTAACTGCTGGTTTGACGCATGCACCCTTGCAGTCCTTATCTCTTCACAAGGCTGGGTAAAGAATATGATACGCTACGGCAATGGTGCACCCATGGCCAATGAATCTTGGCCACAAGATGGGACTGTTCAAGTTCAAGTTTGGAACCCCGACACCCTTGAGCCTGTTATTGAGATTGCGACGGTCGCCAATAAAAGCCAGACAGAAGATCATCCAAACGGGAACTGGTGGCATGATGCCCTCTCACAGGCAACTAAACTGCTTGGTACTCAAGTTAATTTCGCGGGTGTACTACCCAATGGAACCTACGACTCCACTGCAGGGTCAGCAACTATCGGTCTAAAGATCCTCACTGGTTATGACACCGCATCAAACTTAACGAGCGAGTACGCAGATGCTGATGAGTTTTGGAACGATTTGGCCCGCGCAAACGAAAGCACGCCTGTCATCTTCAATACAGTTAGCTCTGCTGAGCTTGGTATCACTACACCTCAGCTGGGCGATAGTCATGACTATGCGGTGTTCAGTGGTACAGTGAAACATGATGGATCAAAGACCATTTGGGCGAGGAATAGTTGGGGCTCGACGGACGAGTTCAACTTGGAAGATGTTTACAACAATACATTTCAGATAATCCATCTCAAAAACTGGGACAAGCTAGAATGGACATCGGATTTGTGGAGTTCCAACTTTGCTGTTTCAAATGACGGGCAGTAGAAAGGGATAGTGGAGAACAGAGTTAATGATGAATAAGTGACCAGTTCCTCTTCGCAGACACCTTGAGTCGATGCTCTTCTGACTGGTTATCGTACATTTCCCCGTGACATAAATAATGCGAATGTGTATGAATAGTGAAAAAGGATACCAGTGTTTTGTCTTTACAATATTCATTATAAGCTTATGGCTCGCCCGAACTACATTATTGCGATGACAGACATGACAGACACGATAGACACGAAAGACACGACAGACACGAAAGACACGATAGACACGATAGACACGATAGACACGATAGACATGACAGAATTGTCCGGGGAAAACAGGAAAGGAACCTCCAAAAAGAGAAGAATTATCTGCTGCAGCCGAATTTCAACAAACCTGTGAGGTCGTACCAGTCGGCTCCAATAGTAGGCACGACATCGTTGATACCCAGGATACTTAAAAGATCATAATCAGATTCTGTGGGACATGCAGACGACCTTGCGTGATATCGTACATACAATGTGGCGCTCTCGGGATACTCTTCAACTTTGGGCGTACGCCAAACATACTGAAGAGATTTTGTTTTGGCGATGTCGATAGGCTAGGCGATGATTCGCACCGTGAGCTGTTGTAACCCCTCGTCTCAAAGAAGCTTACGAAGTATTCAAGTTGACCTGGCCATTGTGGGATGTAGTAGACCTCCACCCCTTGTCCACTGCCGCCTTCCCATTTGATACGAACGTCGGTATTCGGAGGGATACATGTACTGAACCGAGTGACAAATTCAAGCCGGGGATAGACGTAGGTCTCTTGGTTGATGAATGCTTTGGGTTGGAGGACCTCCGACTTATGGGCAGCGGGGGCAGCTTGAGTGCCACGGAGAAGAGATAAAGAAGAAAAGAATACAACGGCGAGATATGTGAAGAACATGTTGCTGCGTCTGGTAGACGAGTGTCAATAGATATGTAAGGGAACGAAGATAGGTGTGTATGTTACAGGTGCGATGAGAAGGGGATATGCTGCTGAAGGATGAGTAGGCGAAAGGGACGGGGTGTGCTGTTTAAATAGTGGGATACGCCATCCGCTGCTATTCCTACCTTGGACTGACTGTTGTGCATCTGCATCACTCACGTCTTACACCTCGCTTC
>NC_026749.1:1155780-1163280 GCF_000149245.1 Cryptococcus neoformans H99
AGAGGAATTAGCCTCTACGACAAAGTGATGATTGGGGTACATTTTACTCACTTGTAACAAGCAGAAGACTGAACAGAACCTCGACCCAATGCGCCGGCGGACTGATTTGCACCGGCAGGACCAGGAGCAACAGCACCAGCACCATTGCCACCTTCAGGAAGAGGATTTTTGATAAAATTTTGAACGACACCAGTGATACCATAGTAAGATGCCTGTAAGATCCCGTCAGGCAATGGTTATGAGATGGTCAGAAAAAAAAACTGACTCGCTCGGAAAGCTCAATAGCGCACATGGCAATGCAAACCCAAGGCATCTTCCCGTGCACTCTTAAGGGATAGTCAGCAAAATTCACAATGTTCGGTCCATTTGATGAACGTACTTTTTTAGCACAGCGTACTCCTCGTCAGTAGGCTCCACCTCCTCCGTAATGTAGTCAATGGCACCGGCGTCGCCAACCGAGACATCGGGCAACGAATCCTTCTTGTCGCCGTAACTCAGCGTTACTGGACCAGCGGCGGAAGTCTTGTTCTCAGATGAAGGGATGGCAGCGGACGGTACTGGTGCCGCCTCAAAATCTTGGATGGCATTTGCGTGTGTGGCTGAGAGGCCATCAGTCAGCGAACGAAGAGCAGCGATATTAAGGCAAACATACTCATTCTCGATGGCACACAGGCGTGAATTCTTTGATATATAAACAGAAAAAGAGCGTTCGCTACTGTTAAGGGGAGGTCTTCCGTGGCAACCTTCTATATATAAAAGCGCTTAGTGGGGCTTCGTTATCCAATACTCCGATTCTTATCAATGTCGCCATGGATTTACCATTCGGATTCCCGCATGGTGCACTTTCGAGCCGCAGTGGACGATAGACGAATAGCTTGCCGCTGGTTCGCCCGACAATTTAGGCGACAGGAGGCGAGGTATTAGGGAAGGTGCTGGAATCAGACCCAATGCCGGCTCCACCGGTATCCACTCTCTTTTCCTCTTGCATCTTGCCGTGGAAAGTTTGCTGGGCAACCAGGCGAGTAAAAATGGCACCGCGTGTATACTGTCTAAGACCTCTGGGCAATTATGGCGAAGAATCGCGTAAATAGGGTAATTAAGCTAGACGACAGCATGAACCATGAAGGGTAATCAGGGATAATTAAACTCAACCGCGTGGTGCATCTGGTCAATCAGCTCCTTAACTCCTTCTCCCTCCACTTTTTGCCACTGTTTTCCGCGATCTGCAAATTGCACTTTTGTAGTATCGGAAAAAATCAAAACAGATATGCGTATCCCCTTACTCCAACAAGGCTCCAACTCCCAACTCAAGCTCCATCAGCTCCGAGCTCCAAGCTCCATGCTCTGACATCCCAATCAATCTTCTGACCAATTTCCGAGCTTTTTTGCCGACACACGCTCACCAACTTAGCAACTTATTATTTTTAATGATCTGCTTTCTGCTAAATGCGGTTTATGAAAAATTCTGAGCCAAATTAAGACTAAAAACTGGGTTCGAAGGTAAAAGATTTCGGAGAAATCTTGACGGTCTTCGCAGCTCGAGTCTGGCAACCGACGGTCATTTCCATCTTCTGTGGTCGCCTATTATTTTTATTGATATGTAATTATCAAAATAAAGCCTAAAAACCTGTCGTTGAGGAACGGGCTCCGTTTGAGCCAAATACCCCAGTTTTGGCGTGTTTCCTCGAGGAAATATTCAGTATCTTTGGATAAAACGGATGATACATTTCATGCAGCATAAATAAGACAGCATCACATGTGTTTGATGTTAGTTATGATGATGTTGTACATCATGTAATGTATGAACAAGTATGATACCTAAGATACTATGATAACGAATACAAAAAACAATGAACGATCGATAGTTGAGCAGTATTAATGATGCTACTAGAGTAACCAGTAGTCGGTAGCACGCATTGTAGTACAGAAGATTGATCATCGTTACCGTTGTTCGTCGTTAGCTGTCTTCTGTGGTTGATCGTGGCCTGTGATAACGAAATGCACTGCTGGTTGGCGCAGTAAGTTGAGAATATAATACTGGATATATGGATATCGATGACAATTGCAAGTCTTCTTTGAGGGCAACAACATACGTACGTGGCACCTCAACACATGGCGACCCATACGATGAAATCAAAACTGATGATAAAAATACGCTAACTGAGCACCACGTTGCAGCGGCATGGGTGCATGCATGGATCCGCCCGCGGATTGCGACTACTTCTGCGACTTATCAGTCGGTAGTCGTACTAGTAGTTATAAGTGGAAGCACATGCCTATTCTGTGCTTTGTTTATCACTCTCGTATCTTCTTGCAGTGCGCCGCACGGCGTGTGATTGATAAGAGTAATAGTGATATTATCACAAACCTCCACAAAACCCCAACCATGGCCGATGGATTCTTCTTCATCATTCATTGCCTTTACACGACCACAACATCGTTAGGAAAGAGAAATGAAAACGGATCAATATAATAGAAGAAGCAGCCATTGCTGAATAAGAAGACTTGTATGACATACATGGTCGACAGCTGAGACTTAGACTTAGAAGAAGAGTAGTAAGTAGTAGAGAGTGTGGTGACTCTGGTGAGCGATGACTCCGTACTGGCATTATCATGACGACTCCTTTGATACTTAAGACTTACGGTGAATGCATGGATAAATAAAAGTATTCTGATCAAAAATTGTTGATGCTTATTTATTAGTGGACGACGGACACTTATTACTATTACTGCCATTAGTGAATTGATAATGGGTATCGGCGATAATTTTAGCTCTTGATGTTCTTCGCAGTTCATGATATGACAAAGTGGTTGGAATAGCTAGCGGCTTGATGATATTCTTTGATATGCTGGATCCAGTCTCGTCGATCCACATTTGAGTCCCAATTCGCGTGGCAAATCGATAACGAAATAAGGAAATCATGTGCCATGGCAGGTACAGATGCGGTAGAAGGAAGGCATTATGTTTTTTCTTTTCCTCAGTTTGTATATCACTTGCATTGTGTTGCCAATAAGATTCTGGCCCTGAACCATCCAAGACAATGTTATGCACGGCAAGATTGACCCATGACAACTGAGTTGACAAGGTGATGCGAGTACTTTTCGCTAGACACGATACATATAAGAGATAACACCATCAAAGGACAATGAGCAAACACTACAAAAATGCCCTCTAATTTACATTAACAAAGCCCAAAACTTCCCTAGGATGGTACTGGGTGGAGCTTCATCATGGCATTCAGCTTCGATAGCTTCCAAACCTGATACGAAGTCCATTTCAGAGGCACGGACGAAGTGAGTCTTCTTGATATACTTGTAACTGATCCAGAGGATAGGGAAAAGCCAAAGAGGAAGGTAGTTGGTGACGAAAGTGGAGGTACTCCAGTTGTCCTTGAGAAAGACGCTCCAGGCAGAGAAAAAGAGAATGATGGTGATCATGATGATACCGTACCAAGCAGCAGAGGCACGGTAGTTAAGTCGGGACCTGTAGGGGAGGGAGGAACGAGCAATGCCTTGAGTCCTGAGACCTTTCTCGAATCGGATGTAAATTAAACAGATGCTACAGAGAGATTAGCTCGCGAACAGAATCGAAAATAGAAGTTTCTCACCCCCACCACGTCATGAGACCGGCAGCAGCAGTCAAGTTGGAAAAGTATCCAAAGACTTCACCGGCAGTACTTTGAAGAGACATGTATGAGAGGGCAGCGAAAAGGGCACAGAATGAAATGGAGATCCAAGGGAGACCCCTGCGAGTCGTGCGCGAGAAAATCTTCGGAGCTTGTCGAGCTATAGACAATCCATAGAGAGCTCTTGAAGATGTGTAAAGATCGGAAGAAGCAGCAGACCAGGCAGAAGTCAAAAGGCAAGCGTTAATGATGCTGGGGAGCACAGGGATACCTGCCCTTCTGATGGCGATGACAAAGGGAGAGGCGAGAGCATTCCCAGAATTGAGAGCAAGACCCTCATCGTTGGAAGGGACGAGAAGACCGATAATGAATGTACCACCCTACATCGGCCATTAGAACGAACGAATAAGACTCCATTGATAACGATAGATTTACGAGATAAAAGATGAGTATTCGAATGTAGACGCGCTTGATGGCTCGAGGGAGATTTCGACGAGGATTCTTGGCTTCACCAGCTGCAATGGCAACGATTTCAGTACCAATATAGGAGAAGGCAGCTTGGGTGAGAACAGCCCAGTACCCTAAGAATCGACCGAGAACGCCACTGATGCCATCATACTGAACGAAGGGACCAGGGTTACGCCAGTACTGGAAACCAATACTCCTATGGTCAGGACCGCCTCCAGCGGTGATGACGATACCAAGCTGGAGTTCCACGATCAGCTGTTATGTCAATGTAAAAAACGGACAACCCACGATGATTAACCCCACAATGGTTAGAATCTTGATTGAAGCGAACCAGAATTCACATTCACCGAAAAAGCCCAAGAAATTGATGGCTACGACCACAACGAGACAAATCGAGATCCAGAGAGCATTGTTGATTGTGTCATTCCACAAGTTAATCAAGACGGCAGCGGCAGATAATTCCGCAGGAAGGATGATAACCCAGTTATACCAGTAATTCCAGCCCATAGTAAACGCTGTGGCTGAAGTCAATCAAGAGTTAAAATGGGTATCCATGCTTGCACTTGCCTAAAGCCGGGTCCACGAATCGCTCAGCCAGTTTGATATGACCACCAGGAATAGGCAAAAAAGAGATCATCTCCCCAAGGCAAATCTGCGTTTAGACACTCGGCCATCAGCTCATGGGGTTTAAGATAAGGGTCCTTTATAAATGAACCCACCATCACACAGTAACAAATTGACCCCATAGTAGCGTAACCCAAGAACAGACCAAGTGGGCCACCGTTGGCCAGGGCCGATCCAGTACCAAGAAAAAGACCTGTACCAATAACACCACCAAGGGAGATCATTGCCATATGTCGGCTTTTCAGATTTCTCTTGAGGCCACTTTTCACCTCGACGTCTTCAACATCGCTGCTAGGGACAGCATCGGCTGGAGTCACTTGTTGGGTGTAGTCATGGGCAGCATCCTTCTTGTCGTCATGCTCGAGATGGGTCGACATCTTGATGATATCAAACAAAACCAAGAACAGGAAGTGATCGAGAGTGGACGGGTGTTGCGTAAGTAGAATAAGCTGAAGGAAAAAAGAAAAGTTTGGCAAGACCAAGTAAGAAAGAAAGGGAGAAGGGGGAGTTGCTGGCTTTTATAAATGAGGGGAGAGACTTGTTTTCAGCCGAACACACAGTTGGAGTGGTCAATAGACTGGCGATCATCTGCTTCAGCCTGGGCTAATACCTTGAGCTGTTGAGGACTGAGATTTATGATAAGCTATAAGATAGCAATGATAAGACCTAAACGACGATAAGCAAGTATCCCCTATCCCGCGACAGCTCAGGGCGGATGTCAAATGTGGAGGGCTCCCAACAGAGGTCGAGAGCGGAAAGGCATGGCGGCATGGGGGCCAGGACTAGAGCAGGGACGATCATCGAAAAGCAGAAAGAAGCAGAACGCAGAAAGCAGAACAGCTGCACTGCGGCAGGTAACGATTCAACAAGCGCTCGCTTAGAGATTAGGAGATAAGTGGAATGGTACCTTAGTGCCTAGTTGCCTGAACATCTGGATTGATATTTCTGACTCTGGCCTAATATGTGGTGCCTTCTCAACTAGGCACAAGGCAATTTTGTGGATTTAGCATTTATTAGGAACACCTCTTGAGTGCCAGTTGCGTACCTCCTCTTGGCTTTTGCTAGCTACTACTATGCTTGTTTCCAGTCCAGCTTCTATACAGCAGGTAACATTCAGCATTGCAGTAAGTAATCGTGGATGTTAATAGTAGCTAATCGTAAGGGTTGCTAGTCCTTTGTAGCCCCTATCCATCCCAAATATCGCGAACCAATATCGTGGTTCGTACAAAGTTGGTGACGCGTTGAGTGATGTATGTTGAGATTTCGCCATGCAATGTGAAGCGCTGGGAGAACTTATTGTTATAATCCGATCAGCGATAAAAAGCCAAACAACAGGAAGAAGACGAAAAAGCGCTGCTGGCGCTTGGCCCTCGGCATAATTGTCCACCACGTTGTCTCTTCTACAGTTGTACGGCAGATTATTGCATGTGACTTAATAACTAAAAATAATTAATAAATGCAGTTCATGAATCACACGTTGAACAGCAGCAGCCGCCAGCGAGCAAATCATCAATCTTTGGGGTCTTGTCATAACAGTATCATTCCGAGAGACGCATGCACCGGCATCAAACAAAACGATAAGCACTCTGCGCATAATAATAATTATCATCATGGTTTTGCTGAACCAAACTGCGCGACAAATACTAATCGCTGGTTTCTGAATATTGAAACACTTATAACAACGCTTTACCATGCTGTGACAGCCAGCATGCAAGAGACAAAGAAGAGACACAAAGCATTGCCGGAATAAGAACTTATACTGCCAAGCAGAAGGCATCATAACAGCTGTACTTTATTCCTGCTGTAACCTGTAAATAATTATGGAAATAATATTACATCTTCAGTCGGTCCAGAAGTATTCGGCTTTTCACCGAGATAATCAATCGAATAAGAAGAGTGAATAATAAGGTATAGCCTGATAATGTAGTTTAAGGTGACCAGATAACAATATTAGGAAATCGACGAGCACCGGCTTGGATTGGTCACTGATCGCTGTTCGCTACTGCTAGTATATAAAATTTATAAAGAGTTAAACGAAGGAATTATGGCAATGCCGAAGTATCATTAGTTACATTAGTGGTCAAAAGTATCCATCCGTCGTCCTACACTATATCCTATCACTTACCAGGAACCAAATACCAAGCATTTATGGCTACTACACTACTTGCCATCCGTCGTTATAGGCTGCGATCAAAGATAACAAGCGATAGATTACAAAAGACCTGTTGTTACCTGGTCATAAGCCGTAATGGCGGGGAGAGAGGTGTGCACCCGTAAGCTGTAAGATGCCTGAGGAGCCGAAATCCAAAAATAAAGAAGAAAGCTACCGGTGCTGCTATCGACAGTGATCCAAGAAAGGAACGTCTTCGTTATCAAATAGCACCATTCCTTCTGACTTTGGACATCCTCAAAGCTCTCTCCAAACTCTCACGACAAGCCGTTGAAGTGAATTGGAAAGTAGTTAGTCATGTTGATCTCAGATAGAAAAAGACGAACTGTTGTATGACGATCCTCGCGAAAACATGTCAGCGGTTGCGTGCGTGTGAGATAATGATTTATCAGACTCGGGAAAATGCGCTACCATAGCAGATCGCAGAGGAATTAGTATTACTCGAATTTGCCATGACTCAGCTTCAGAGAGAATCACAGAAATGAGCTACATTCGTAAATGTGGCCACTGGTGAATGCGAATTATTTGTACATTTTATTAGTCAACGGACAACAAGGACTCGTCAGAGTTCAATTGCATTTCCGCTAAATCGTTACACGTGTAGATTTGGCA
>NC_026749.1:1168280-1188280 GCF_000149245.1 Cryptococcus neoformans H99
GGGGCCTGGTCAGTGCATTGCCATCCCTGCGGATCTATCTAAATACGACGAATGTTTAAGACTGGCGAGAGAGTTAGAGAGGAGAGAGGAAGGTAGGTCAAGATACTGTCTACAATAGACCTGGAAATCAAATCTAGCCATGTAATCAATCATATTAACTTCTCCCTCACAGTATTACATATATTGGTTGGTGTTTATCCGTCACTACGCCTCAAAAAATTGTCTTTGATGATGTGTCTCTTTGCAGGTAAACAACTCTGGGGTGACGTGGGGTGAATCATTCCATTCTTATCCTGACTCGGCATTTACCAAACTTCTCACTCTAAATGTACAACGGGTTTTCACAATCACGCAGAAGCTGGTGCCCATGCTTGAGAAGGCATACCAGCAAGAGAGATTTGTTGGGCGAATTATCAACGTAAACGGCTGAGTCACCGCATGTAATTTCGCCCTCTGACAAAGATATGATAGATTGGATCCATCAACGGAGTCAGTGTACCTGGCCTCGAAACCTATGCTTATTCAGCCTCCAAAGCTGCCCTCCACCAGTTAGTAACAATCATGTTTATTCAGAATATGTTGATGAAAATTGTAAAAGGCTTTCGAAGCATCTTGCTAGCCGCCTTGGTCCTACTATTACAGTAAACGCATTGGCACTGGGGCCATTCCGCAGCAAGATGATGAAACATACTCTTGACCATTTTGAAAACGAATTGGCAGAGGCTCTACCTATGAAGAGGATTGGTGCACCAGAGAACGTTGCCTCTACTTGTTTATGGCTTTCCGGACCCGCTGGAGACTGGATAACCGGGTAAGTTGGCAAGTCTGGCCACCGGGTGAAGCTAATTTTACGACAGAACTGTTGTTCCCGTGGATGGTGGATCCCTTGTGGCAAGTAATTCCAAGCTGTAATACGAACAAATGCATGTTATAGCATGCAGCTTGGCAAAAGGAAGAAGTATAGATAGTAATAACTAGCGTTGTCTATTGAGACTCCTAGACAGTTAAGTAACAACAGATATATAGAGCCCAAAAAGATAGAGAACGATACAGTGCCGGTAAGCCAAAGCTAAAATTACCGCGGATTAGGCCAATGTTGTAATAATGAGAGTAACATCTTCATATGGTTGACTTTCTCAGTGACGACCCCGAAGACTTCCTCTGTCAGTCAGCTGGGGATTATGATCTTATTCAATATGGGTTTGACTCACATCCTCACTGGACCTTGGCTCCTTATCTTTTCCAACTAGATGCTTGGGTTTGAGCTTCCCCAATAACCCCTTAATCTTCCCTCCGCCTTTCTCCTCTGGCTCTGACACTTCTTCCACGGACCTCTTTCCGCTGTTGGGCGAGTGATCGTTCGTGGATCGTAAATGGGCGTGTCGCTGACTACTCCCTCCTGAAGGTTCAGACCGAATGGTGTCAAAATTGGTGGAATAACCACCATGTATAGATTTGGACCTTTGTTTTCCTTCTGACGAAACTGCTTCATGAGACAGAACTCGAGAGATTGTCCGGATAAGGTCCTCATCGGGTTCGAGAGAGTTACTAGAGTTCTCGAAGGCATATCGGAGATTCGAAGGCGATTTAGGAGGATGCTGATGAGAACCTTTGCCCTTCTGAGCTTTTTCTGCCAAAGCGGCGACGGATGCAGCCTGCTTAAGACGCTCTTTTGACCTGAAGAGGCTTGTCTTTTTGAAGATTTGTGAGATGATATCACCTGACTGGGACCAAGCCGAGCTCTTAACATCTGAAGGCAAAGAGTCAGCAGCTTACTCAGTATCCTACAACGAAGATCATGTGCGGCTCACCTCGCTTGATGTGTTCAAAAAGATCCTCCATGCTCCAAACCTTGCTGACGTAGACCATCTCTGGAGTTTTAAATCTAAAGTCGACACAATCAGGCATGCTAAAGGTGCCATGTTTCCGAGTATCATCACTCTAAAGACAGCGTTAGGACAATCATTGAAGCTCAATCTGATAAATTACTTACTTTGTAGCTTAGGTTGAAGCCCATTCCCTGTAATCTAAATGTTCCGAACATCTTGTTTGTCGATGCGCGCAGTCTCATCTCCTTGGTGTCCTCAATTCTCTTGATCGATACAGGGTCACGGTCAGATTGGGGTAGAGAGATAAGCGAAACCTGTGACCTTGATTGTGGCAAAGGACCATTCTCTATATCGGGAGTTTCGCCACGTTTACCGCCTAAATCGTCCATGGAAGTCATTCCAGCTCCGCGAAAGATGGATGAGGTAGGAGTACTGGAACTTGCACCATTTCCACCAGGCGGTTTGACAGCGGTACCGGATATTTGACGGCGACGGGTCCTGTCAGTGAAGAGATAATCCATAACATCTAACCCAACCCTCTCCTCCAGTTTGAAGCGGATGTTGACGAATTCAATATTTACATAAGGGAAAATGGGAATACCACCGATTGAGGGGCGAGTGGACCAATAAACTGCAGCGAACGGCTTCTTCTGCGACCAGTATCATCAGTGACAATTTCGCTGAGTCAGATAAACTTACTATTTTCTTTTTGCCTGGATCGTCTCGAACAACGATTTCTGGATACAGCGTATTCCACTTGCCATTGAGAGCCTTCAAATCGCCAATCACCATTGCGTTGTCCATCATGCCGTTCTTACTAGTTAACATAGAAAATAAGGCACCGTTGATGTCAACCTTCGCCATAGTCTCAAGCCTCGATTCTCGCAGCATATGCCACGCGACACCTCCAATTCGCACATCCATTTTGGTTGATGTTTTCATAGCGGCTCGCGCATCGTCTTTCGCAGACGTAGCTCGAATTAGGGCGTTGATTGTGTACATATTTTCGTACCCAACCTGCAGCTCGGATCGTATCTTGAAAAGTTCCTCCTTTCCAGTGTCGTTAAGCCTCTCGAAATTCGATTCGTAGCCGTGCTGCAACTCAAGAAGGCCACGCATGTGCGTTTGCAGGGCGTTGATGTCTGCGACTAACTTTCCAACGTCTCGGTCTGCTGCATCAAATGTGCGAGTAAAATCGTCTATAGCTTCCGAGCGGTCTTTATGCCCGGGGTCTTCGTACATCAGTAGATCCGTTACGATGACATACAATGCCTCAAAATTGCGGGAATTGGCGGTCACGGTGAGCATGGGAGCAAGTATAGCAGTATAATCCTAGCATACAGATATGATCAGCAAAACCTTGTTTACTCTGAAGCGTAAGGCGCTAACCTGATGGACTCTAAGGTGCTTGATAGGCTCTCCATACTCATCCAAAGTGTCAGGCCATTCTAAGCCGCGAGGCATACGGATATTGTTAAACTTGTCGATGGAAACCATGATGTCGGATTTTTGCAGAACACGGTCGTAATCAGTAGCTTCACTCTTCACATCCAAAAAGATTTCCAATGGTATGAAGTCGAGGCCACGGGGCATGCCGAGCTGTGTTCGCTCCCTCTTGAGAGCCTCTACAGTTGGATAGAAACCCTGCAACCCTTGCATTGAAATGTAATTCCTGCAGTGTCAGTATAAGCTATTTTAAGAGAACCTACCTGTCAAGCACATCTGCCATCACATCATCAATGGCGTTAGAATCGATGACTTTGAACTGTTTGAAGGAGAATTCCTCAGCGGAAAGAAGCACGATGGCGTTGGGGTCGGATTCGCTGCGAAGCGCAATCTGGGGCTTGAAAACAAGCACATGTCTCTTGGGCTTAACATCACAATCGTCAGGCAATCCTCGATGCGCTCGGACAGACCCCTCCTCGGCATTATCGTCCGTATGGAGACTGTTCAATGCGGGTTTGTCGGAGAGCCACCGGATCAGGTCATTCACCATTTGCTGATCTGCGGAAGTGTTTTTGGTTTGTTCATCCTCGAAACTTTCAGTCTCAGGTCGTGCACGCCGGCGTGCACGCTGCTGGTAAGTGTCAAGAATGCCGCGCAGAGATCTATTCCGGATGTCAGCCTGCTATGGTTCACGGCCTGGAATAGTTCGACCTACGCGTAAGATGTGTAGTATTCTTCCTTTTTCCTATCTCCCATCATATACAGATATTTAAACCCAATGTTTCTTGACCCATCTGTCAAAACTAGCCTAGGCCCATGTATGTGTATCATATCATCAAAGGCAGCACCGGAAAGTGGGCGCTCAAGCGTAGTGGTGGTGGTTTGCTTTGAGTATTCCAGGGTTTCATCACTGAGGTGGCGGGTCTCCTTTTCAAGATCCTCATAGTGCTTGACTAAGATATTGATCCTATTTAGAGTTACTGCTCGATCGGACTATGTCAAAGATAAGCATTTGGTTAATCATAGGAAAATTCAAAAAATAATGGCAACTCACTTGATCTTCGTCATCTTGAGGCGGAGGGTAGCTGTCCAGCCTAGCCTGCAGTTCATTGATCCTTTTCCGGGTGATTGAACGCTGTGCGTCCCGTACACAGTCTGCCATCCCAAGGTAACAATGATGGGTAGCTTCGTGACCGAATTTACTACTTTCTACACCAAGAGAACTGCTTGCTTGGCTACCTGAGTCATCATGGGAAGTACTAGCTCTGGCCTTAACTCGTTTGCAGTAAAAGAGGTGAGGACAGTCGCCGAAATCAGCTAGTTCTATCCGAGGGTTCTTATCACTAGGTTTGCGGTCTACATCAATAAAGTCACAGTAGTTATACCAATGTCGGGTTTCAGGCGGTAGTGCTGAAGCTCGAGGAAGGGGGTCGGATGGCGATGTATTATCATCTTTGATACCCTCCACAAAGTGGGCTCGCACGCCTTTAACCTTAAGATCATCAGAAAGGATGTCCCCTGCGTAGAAGGGCTTGTGCACAACGACAGTAGACCTCCCAAGCTTTTCGTGTCGCTCAATCTTCTCCTGTGCACGCTGATGCGCATCCGCTCTGAACCGGCCAAAACGAGCTTTGATACCGAGTGACTCAGATTTACCGGTAGTCGAATGATCTTTGCTCACTTGGGAGTACATATGGGAGATGTATACTGGGCATAGATCAAATCGATACTACATTCATTAGCAAATCAAATGCACGGAAGGACCTACTTTGATGGTGCCAAGACTGCGACCGAACTTCTTCGATGGTGGTGGAGAATCGGGGAATAATTTGCCATGACGAATGGGCAATGACATCTGGTGTGAGAAAAGTCTGGCCCACTGTAAGCGCCTCCCAGGAAGGGGCAACGAGGACAAAAAAGTCCAAAAAGATACTCACTTCCACCAGCTTAAGAAGTGATGTGATGCTTTGGGCGCAAAATGAAGACTATTGACACTGTCTGGCATGTCTTCTTGCGTCCTGTGGGCGGATCCATTTCCATTAGGCGCGACGAGGGAGACGGAAAAGTGAATGAAGTCGCTTCGGAAGCCTTCATAAGAGTCTACTTTCTGTAGAAGACGCATGAGTTCTCGTGCATGCAAACTAACCTCAGAAACTTACTCTGCCCAACCTTTTCTCTGCGTTGGCAATCGCTTCTGGGGAGCGAAGAATGACTTGCTGATGTTGCAGGAAAGTAAATTCTCGACACTGTCTGTGGAGGAGATTCTCCGTGTCACCACATCCATGTTGACAAGACCAGGGCCGGCATGTCCTTTCGAACGTAAAACCAAACCCAACCCTCACCCCCCCAACAAATTCAGCGCAAGGTTTAGTGTAACGCCTTTCGAGGGGCACTGCGTCGGTATCTTCCAAGATGTCACCCTCATGAGCATGGCCATGATGATCATGTCGATGATTTCGGTTATTGCCAATTGCCGCCCCATCGTGGAATGGCGTCAAACTAGATAATGTCAGTCTGGACAAGCTGATCAATCTTTGTACTCACTCTGGGATAGCTACGACGAGCTCATCGGCCAGAATTTGAATAGCCTCTTTATCCGCGTTCGGCTGGTCAATCAACAACTGAGTATTGCCACGCCACGCCAGGCAAAAGCCAGAACCGAGACCGGAGACGGAATACGGATCAAAGGAACCTAATTGAGATCAACAACCTGATACTGGTAAGATATCTTACGGAGCTTAAGCCTACCCTTGAGATGAAGATGACACGGCCCTACAAAATCCACAATAGGTTTCCAGTGAAGTACAAGTCGAAATTTGTCCCAAAATCCAACCCTTGGCGAAGGATCCCGGGGCGGATGAGACAAAGTTTCTATGACTTTCATTAAATCTTGGATAGCAGGCTGATAAGAGTTTCCCCAAGTAAACTCTGTGGTCTTCTTTGAAGAGATCTTGAACCTCGGCTCAGCGTATGTCTTGACTGGCATAATCGTTTTTGCAATTTCCAAGACAAACGGGGAAGCATCCTTGTGGCCGCATCCTTCTGGTATAACCTTGACCGGAACATACATGACTGAATCATCATCAGCGAGTTCCTCCGCAATGATCATGGTTGTTTCCATGTAAAAGGCCGGTCTTTGTTCATTTTTATTGACTCGTTGCACTCGAATAAGAGGAAGAGGATAGTCCCGAAGGGTGCATTTTGCCTCCGCCATGGACCACCGAATGTTAAGGGGAATCATGAGAGAGAAGTCAACATCATCAGAAAATGGAGCAGACACCTTCCCCATGTAATCAACGACTTGCTTCCGGTCAAGGCCTGGATTTGTGATCACAAGGTTGACCTCATGGAATGCTGCTCGAAAGAGAGGAGCTGTGCGGCTCGAACTGACTACTCGAATCGGAAGCTTGACGTTGACGCCAGACCCACTAATCGCCTGGAGAGCCAATACTTCCCTTCTCGCCTGCTCATGTTTGGCAGCCCGTATACGTCTGATCCATGACTGAGATATTAGCAAATCGAGTGCCCATCTGGCCCTTTCAGGACCAACGGTATGCTTTTTAGTGAGGACAAGCATCCTTTTGCCATTTCCAGTTCTCGTGTCCTCCTGCACCTCTGGCTGAGCGTCGGGGTCGCTAATAAGCAACAGCTTTTTTGCGAAATTGTCTTCTAAAGCGGTCCTCTTAGCTTGTTCTACCAGACCTGCTCTCCAAATGAGATTAAGGCTCGTCTCTACAGGATCATCTTTCGTCTCAAGTGATATATATCCAACGCTGAACGAGAAGGTTGGAACGTTCTTAGGTTGCTCTGAGCGCGGTTTGAAGACGGTGGTAAATGGGATTTTGCCTGAGATCGTTCGGAAAAGGAGCTTGCAGGCTTTGATGGTCGCATTGATGTTGAGGATGAGGCTGTTCAGCTTGTAAGAAAATGGGATACGAACACGGAAAGATTCTATCCGAGGGGAAATGACAAGCGGCAAATGAGGATCCGAGAGGGCGACCGCGAACTGCTTGATACGACCGAGCTCTTCCCAGCTACCGATAATCCGGGGACTGGGAACGTATAGCAGCAGTTGTTCAGCTGTGAAGACTATGCCTTTGTGGGGTTGTTTGCTAAAGGTAATACCGGAGCTATACATGAAGAGCTGTTCTTGAAGAGGAAACGCGAAGTGAGCGGTCATGCCGGGGATTGAAACATCAATACTAAGGTTGAGATTATCGTCAGGCAAGGCGGACTGAGTATCCTGAGATTTACCCGGCCCAGGCCTCCAAGCTGCGCTTACTCGCTTGACCATCAAACTGGCGAGAAGATGGCAATATATATGGGATAGATCGGAGATAAGGGTAGGTGATTCCATTCGAGTGGTAATTTTGTACTCAATTGCGTTATCAGGTGCTGGTTGCTGAGTCGCAAAAGAAGTATGCGAGCTTGGAATCCTTAGCCATGGTCTCTGCGCTTGTTCGGTGTCTCTCATCTCAAATGGAGGCACATTATTCGCAAACTTCCCCTCATCCATCGCTCGAAGTTGTTTAGATCGTTGAAATCCCCAACCAACAAATTCATCGTCCTTTCTTGCCTTGGGGGGGTCTTTTCGCAAAACGCCCTTTTTGAAGCCGCCTTTCCTGATGAATCTTTCGCCATTGAAGATTGGCTGAAAGTATGTTTCCTCGGTGTTGATGGAAACCAACGCTGCGCTACCCCCGGTAGAACGGAGCTTAGCAGCAAATGCAAGAGATTGCATGGTGATATCTTCGGGGAGTCGTAGCTTGGCGCGGCGGGGCGTGGTCAGTGTATGACGCCAAGGGAGAGATTGGATCGCGGTTTTGTGATATGCATATTCCAGTTTCAACACTGTCCGAAACCATAGTCCTCTGGTCAGGCCCAATGTACACTCGGGATTTGGATCTTTAACACCTAAGAAGACGTTGACTTTGCCCAATGAAAGCCTCGCTGATATTCCCGAGGGTAGCTTGTCGAGCATAGCGGTCTTTTCCCCTTCACTTGGCGAAGGCTGACGATCATCTTTGGGCCTTCTTTGATGTGCCTCTCCCATGCCTATGAGGGCCTCCACAACTTCTTCTTTCCATAGGTCCACGTCTATTCCTTCCTGTATACCCACATCTAATCCACAAGAAATGGAACTCCAGTCCAAAGATGACGATTCTGTCCCGTCCGGCTTGACCTTAAGCCTCCCAAGTACATCCCCCGCGACTGAGCCGTATATCCTTCCAATTTCTGCGAGCTCATAGACTTTGTCTCCCAAAAGTGTCATCTTGACCCTGATGGGTTCCGCCTTTACGGTAGCATCGCACCTCATAGAAATGGACAGATTATCCCTGAGCTCTGCCTTGTTGGCGGTCGATCGTCGGCGCAGAGCCGCTGGCAGCATAGAAGGGTGCACGGTGAAGTCCAATTCGTCATTCTCTTTTCTCCTTTGCTGCAGTTCTTCCTCTTCTTTAAAAGCTCCTTTGGTAGCCGCTCTGTCCCGGCGACGAGCGACGATATCTGAGAAAGAGGTGTAACAACTGGAATGGATGCCAGCAAGGGCGAATGTGAGCGTGGTTGTGTTCTCTGACACTCTATCGGCAAGGACTGCCATGATATCGCCCACGTCGAGAACCATTCGAAGCCTGGGGGGCAACCAGCCAGAGGGGCCTTCGTATGGGATAGGTGATTCGGATGACGGTGAAGGCGAGCTGGTAGAACTTTTGGGATAAGTGGCCTTCCAAGCCGCTTCAAGTTCATGTAATAGCTGTAGATCACCCGCGCAATCCACGCTTGCAACATCGGCTTGACAGACCACGAGTGCGATGTTTGGGTCGCTGGCGAACAGTAGTTCCTCCCTATTCCACCCCTCAGGTCGCCATGATGAGAAACCAATCACTTGCGCTTGTCGAATTGCAAACAACTGCGACTTGTCATTTGAGCCTTCGCCAGGCGCAATACATTGGAGCTCAATACTTTTCCATCCAAACTCTGCACGCACACCGCGAATGATGGACTCTGGACTAGAATTGGTACCAAAGGCGTTGCGAGCGCGGTCATTGTTAGATGAATCAGCCGATGAGAGAGCACATCTTATCTCAGAAAGCTCGAGAATGATTGTATAACGGTCCTCCGTTGGTGACGATGACAGATCAAGGGATGAGGTGGATGATAAAAGAGACTGGGGCGGGAAAGGCATAATTGGAGAAGGAGTGTGAAGGTGGTGAAGAAGAGTGATGTGGGAGAACGACACTTCCGTCGACTGCATGGCTCGTAAGATGATCTGGTAGCTATTGTCAGTGCCGTTCGGCTAATCTTTGCGTAAGGAATAAACGTACACGGGCAGTCCCATACGTTGACCATCGATTCATGCCCTTTTTCCCCATTTGCTTATTCTGCCTCGATTTGTTGAGTAACTTGTTTGCTTTTTCGACGGCCTCAATAGTTGTACGCAATTTGCCCATCTCATATACCGCGCTCAGAGTATCCTCGCCCAATAACCCTTTTTTGGGCCCAAACCCAAGGCTAAATCTCACACTTGACCTTTCATCTAATGCCATTAGAGCGTTCACCCCTGCATCTGACGAACGGAGATTATAGACAGGGCGGCATCGCTTAAGCGGCCGGAAGGGGATGAATTGTGATTTATGTGCGGTGGACGATTTGAGATCGGACATGGAAGGCTTAGCAGACGGTGATGGACTGTTCTGAAGGTCGATACACCGAATAGTATCAATGTAGATGTTGAAAGAAACGGAGCCGTGCATTCGACCTGTGGCCCGAGTCCAGATCTTGTTCGCCGTCCTGGACATTCTGGAGTGGAAGGGCCTGGTGTTGGATAAACGGTGGGTTGTTTGCGCCTTCTTGTCAGGCGAAGGAGGGAGAGAAGCCTGGTAAGGTTCAGGCAAAGGAGGCAAGGCAAACGATGTGTGCACGATCGGTGAACCCGGGAGAGAGAGTGTGTGTCGAGACGGTGTCGACATTGCTGTGTTTGGAAACGAAGGTGAGATGTCATACTCATCTTTAAAGCTGATAGACGACAAGGATCGGAAAGGGGCTTCCCTTTTGGGAGCGGTTGAGACAGCGGCTTGTTCTGCCACACCGCGGAACTCGACCTTGACGCCAAATCCGAGCTCTTTCCAAGTTAATTCGATGCCATCCAAGTCATCAAAGGTAATCCTGCAATTGACAAGTTGGAGCGACACGAGTCGAGTAATTGAAGGATAGTGGTGAATAAGAAGTCGGAGAATAAAAGTGATAAGCCTGCTCTTGAAAGCAGACAGTCGGCCTGGAGACTATGGGTTTTTCGGCGTCAATATTAGTCGTGTAATCGGCTGCGGCGGAGATGGAACGGTTACTGACTCTATGCTTTACGGACGATGCTTCATTTTTCAGATCTCCCGATGGATTCTTCTTAATCCTCCAACTGATCCCTTCAATTCTAAGCACAACAAGCCCCGTCACGTCTCCTTTGATGCCGCCCCACGTCCACCCGGCTCTCTCTATTCTCAATGTAGGAATTATATCCTCTTGCTCATGTTTCGTTCGCCATTCCAGACCTGTAATGGATACAAAGCTAAAGCTCGATACCCTGACTTGAGTGAATGTGCGCAAAAGTAGTGGGAGGATGTGCAGGTGGGCGACCAAAGAGGAGAGAATTAGAACAAGCAAGCTGAGGGATATGGCTGTAAAGGACGGGAGGAAGGGCATGGTAGAGGGATGATAAAGGGGCTGTTTGAGCTGCACGGGGGCTGTGGGTAATGGGCTCTGACCTAGGCGGGCGACATGTGCTATTTATGACAGATGGCGGCAGAGGACGGGCATGGCAGGCCTCCACTTTTGGCTGGGGGATAATGGGGTGGATGTGGGATGGAAAGGCCAGGCACCGATATCGATATGCCGGGAGGAGCAGGGAAAGCTGAGTCTTGCGCTGGGTTTGTATATGTATCAATGGAAGGCGCAAGAATTTGACAAAGTCTTATTCAAGCCGGCGAGATTGAACGGGGATGCGTCATGTCAACCTCCACAACATCTTTATTTAACTCGTCACGTGACTACAACCTCGGCCATCTCAAAACACACCTTCCTCCTCGTGGATTCCATTCCAGTACAGCGCATCCACGTACTCTGCTTCTCTGAGCCCGCAGAGCACAGCAGACTCATCCCAATGTCCAAGCTCATAGGCAGACTCCTTGTAGGTCTTGCCTGTCTCGCCCTTTTCCACGGTCAGTCTTTTGTTCATCTTTCGTGACCTGGAGACTGACTGCCATATTCTTAGCCGCCTTCTCTACATATGAACGTATGTCGAGGCTGGCTCTGTCAAGAAACATATTAACCCGTATTCCTACAGATCTTTCCATTCTCAAAGCGCTTTCAAGACCGACGTCAGGCCTGCCTTTCTCTGTGTGTATTGCTTTCGTCGAATGATCCATTGTGTGCTTGGCACAGGCTTACAGACAACGATTTGAAAGATCGTCATTGAAGCATTCGCTTCTTTGATATGTTTCATAGTAGGGATCGTCTACGCAACAGGTGATTTGAAAGACGTTACTTATCGGGGGGAGCTGGCTCATCGGTTAGTCTCCTTTTTTTGCTTTCTGTTGATTGCTGCAGCTTCTGCGCCTGCTTTAAGCATATGAGTGGAATTTAAAGGCTTACAAAAGCCCAAGTTATGTCCATGCTATTCAAACATACGGGGGCTAACGCGCATTCTTCAGGACTATTGATGATTCTGACGCCCGGATGGGCTTCATGAGGTTATCGAAGCGGGGAAAAGCTATTTTCGGGGATTTGGATAGATGATACATAGTCGGCGAACCGCGGTTATTGGCCATGTAATGATATTTTGACGAAATGTAAATGCATATGCACACCAACAAAACTAGACCCAAAAAAGACCCTCATCATCAGCCGATCCACCCGCCGATATAGATACATTAACGCTCCCTCAAAGCCCACTTCAAACCACCCCATCTTCTTCCATTCCTTTCCACCCCGGTTCTTACCCCCTTCTTCCCACCCAATCGTTCCCTCTCAGATACTCCAGTCCATCTCCCACGTCCGTCTACCCATTCTTGCACTCGAACATTCGATGGCAGGCTTTCTTTTGCTGAAAGAAGCTGATCTGATGGAGAAGGAAGCTGACGAAGGGGGTTTACAAGAGGAATGGCAGGAAGAGTGCGGATATGCGGACGAAGCTGAGCAGGCACGAGAGAAAGAGGGATGTATCGAGGCATGATGTAGAGTAAACTGTGTAGCTTTGCGTCAATGGCAATGTTCACAACGCTGCTATCAGACACAAGCCTGCAGTGGGAACTTACTATGTGGCAGTCCCTCAATAAAGTGACTATAGTACGATTGAAAAGGAGTTCCTAGTTGTATATGGTCGATCGCAAAAGTCCCCGTCGAAACTCTTGGATTGCTTTTTGTACACGTTGAAAACTTGTAGATAGTCTTCGTAGACGTGCTGATGAGATAGAAGCGAGCTTATGTGGTTACAGGTGGCGGCAAATGGTAGATAAACGGCGCAACCTTGGAAAAATGCGGTGTCGTGTTACTGAAAGGGGTATGAAGACAAGAACTACCGGGAATATGCTTCGAGTAGATCGAGGGTGGGAGCGATATGCGAGGAAAGACCAATAGTAGTAGTAGGAGGGAGGAGGAGGAACGCCGAAAGTTGCCACGTGGAGTTTAATCCACGTCAAATGCTGTTGATACTAATATTCCCGCCATCGCAGCATTTTCGTCGTTCCTGTCGCTGGTGCCTTACCGCCTCTGGATGTCGACGATCGACAATCAACGACGTTTTGCGGTCGCCGAGAAGACAGACTCCTTTGACGATTTTGGATTATTAATAATATGACCATGATTATGACGTCTGCTGTTCCCAGAGTCGAACATCATGCTTATCAACCTTCCTCCGTCTTACAAGCGATACACACTTCTTTCCTTAGTCCGTTCATATATAGATGGACGCATGCCTTACATGCAGGCAACATTATCACAGTGTTGTACAATCTCAGCAATCAGCAGCTATTAGCATCATCCACCGATCATCGACGTTACTACAGCAACTGTGAAAATGCTCGCTATCAAATTTCCCGCTCTTGCAGAGCCGGTCTCCCTCGGGGCTCTTCAGCTCAATACCCGAGTGATTATGGCTTCTCTCACTCGTAACCGCTCTATCCGTAAGTATCTTGTTCGGTACTTATACTATCCCTGTGCTAAAGCCAGACATATCCTTATCAGCCACAACGGTTCCCAACGAGGACAACGTAAAGTACTATGCTCAGCGCGCCGGCTCTGGTCGTTCAGGCCTCATCCTCTCTGAAGGTACACTCATTGCCCATCAAGGTACCGAATGGGCGAATGCACCTGGTATCTGGGACGAGGAGCACGCAAATGGTTGGAAAAAAGTCACCGACGCTGTACACGGGAAGGGTGGGTTGATTGTTGCCCAGCTATGGCATACCGGACGTGTTTGTCATCCAGATATGATTGAGCAAAAGAGGAGTGGGGACCCAGTGTGGGCTCCAAGTGATGTGGGTGCAAGAGGTGGAAAGGTGCGTACTCTCCCCCGCAACGCAGAATGAAGACTAACTAGTATCTTACAAGTTCCGCACACTTCCTGGCCAGCCGGGATACATTCCCGATCCCACCCCTATCCCTGACCCGACATACATCCTTGACCAGTACTCTAAAGCCGCGGAGATGGCCAAGCTCGCTGGATTCGATGGCGTTGAACTTCATTCCGCTAATGGCTATTTGATTGAGCAGTTCCTGTCTGATGTTAGCAACACAAGGACAGACAAATGGGGTGGGAGCGTGGAGAACAGGATCAGATTTGGTTTGGAAGCTGCCAAGAGGCTAATCGACGTTTGGGGGGCTGATCGAGTCGGGTAGGTTGCCAATCACTCATGATGATAAGTCAGCACCATATCTGACAGATTGATTATACAGCGTCAAAATCTCGCCTTGTGGTGGATATAACGACACTTATAACACTACCGGTGACTCTCGTCTCGAGACTTTTAAAAGCTACATTTCATGTCTTGATTCTCTCGGTCTCGCGTATATTCAGCTCATGGTTGCTGTCCTTGGTGACGACCATCATGGAGGCAAGCCCCAGGGATTCCCCCATGATATTATTGGCACTTATGGCCCGTTGATCAAGAAAAGCAAGCTAATCGTGAATGGGAACTACACGGCAGAAAGCGGTGAAGAGGTGGTGAGCAGTGGCAAGGCGGCGGCTGTCGTTTACGGGAGGAACTATGTGGCGAATCCTGATTTTGTCAAGCGCATTCAAGAAGGATTGCCACTTGCCGAAATCAATATGAAGGTGAATAGTCTTAAAAAGAAAACTGACAGCTTGTAACCTGTGCTGACGGATGACTAGGGTCTTTACACTCCAGCTGTTGAAGGTCAGAACGGTTCAGGATACAACGATTACCCTGATGCCGAGTAGAAGACCATCAGGGTGTGAAAGGTTGAAGACGTTTTGAATATTGTAGTCCTAGAAAATAATAAAGTAAAGAGTAGAAATTCCAAGCAGATCATACGTAGATGCAAGTAACGTCTCAAATGAACTCCGTTACAACGTCAAATTGAATGCCCTGGCTAGCATGAATATACAGCAAGTTTTGTCGATAAATTATGTTCTAATGTGAGTTTGTCCAGGACCATGACGATCTCTTACAAACAAATCCGTGGCATGGTCATTTTCAACCGCGACCAAAGCAAGTCGTCGATGCATGCATGATCCAGATACCATCGAACTCCAGAATGCTTTCAAAACTGTCTAGTAACCCGCCGCAGCCACCAACTTGGTCAGTTCTACCCCTCGTCAGCATGAATCTTTTCCTTCCAGGCCAGGATACTCACGGCCAAGCTGAACATTCTCCTTGACAACGCCAGCCTTTACATCATTCTGCCCGTTGTTGGGGATAACCGCATCCTGCCCCTCCACTGTCCACTCAACCTTGCTGCACCAGTCTCCTACCTTGTCCGAAGGGATATCGAGCCATCGAGAGAGTTGAGAAAGGGATATCCTACGGAAGCACGAGGCGATAGAGGCGGAAAAGATGAAGCGGAAATCGTCGAGGGGAGAGGCGTGCTGTGTAAGGTAGCGTGTTCGGAGGACTATCCAATACCCCATCAATACCACTTCCAAAAACTTGAGTTTCATCACTTACTTTTAGCCGCCTCAGAATCAGAGTTAATCTCTTGCCAAAACTTTGTGAACTGGCATGTCCGACTGAGTTCATGAAGCCTTTGCAAGTAAGGCATCACAATTACAATTGCCTCGTCGGCCGATTCGATATCGTGGAGAATAGCCTCCAGGCATTTGTCAATGTCATGTCATTCTTTATAAGAAGAAAAATACACACAGAAGGCTCCCTGAGCATTTCCAAGCACAAGTTGAAATCGGGTCCGGATACAGTAGCTGAAAGAGCCTTGATGAGTATGTTAATGATAACATCTGGGTTGCTGTGTTGAGGGTTGAATTGATACCTAAACCCTCTGTCAGTTATCTACACACATAGTAACCCTCATCCTAATGACAAGGCGCCAGGTTTCCATTTGAAATCAATGAAACCATAGACGAACAATTTAAGGATTGCAAGGTTGGCGAACAAATCGTACTGTCCTTCCTTCAATTCTGAAGCAAGGTAGTCCTCCATGAAAGGCAAGTTTGATGGGTTGTATCGGTCTTGCATAGTCAATCATTCCGTTAGCAAAGTGCTTTTCACCCACTCTCACATGATAAAATCGCTTTAGCACTCACCGACGCCATGGATCAACTCGTGGATGACATCGGGCCTAGTAGACGGGGTATGCCACTCTTTGAGGTTCTCGGGGGCGACAGCAGTGACCATTTTGAGCTTTTGTATGGAATATAGATGTTCTGTCTAGATACACCGAAGACGGAGCGGCAGCAAAGGAATGGGAGACAAAGAATTCGTTGATTACTCCCCACGTGGCTTATCACTATTCATCATTCAAGCAACAACTAGACCAAGTCAAAATCCACGTCAGCCTTTCCCCGTGCCCCGTCGTCGCCTCTCGCCGCATCCTCCTCCTGGCCGTCGAAGAAGAAGAACGAAAGCTCAACGAGTGACGACGCCGCAATTGTAGCTGGAGAAGATATCGATCCTGCTCTTGGAGATACAAGCGACGGAAATCACATTGCTTCAATAGAACATCATCTAAACATGCCTGACGAAACCTCCCAAACTCTCCGCCAACTCAAAATTAAAACCGGTGTCGTCAAGCGCCTCCACAAAGAAGAATCCAGTTATATTCAGGAAGTCGAAGATCAGCAAAAGGTTGTAGAGAAGCTCAAAGCGGATGGTGCTAACGGTGCCGACATACGAGCTGCTGTTTGTGAAATTCCTGACTGGGTACAAATGGAAGCTCATCAGTTATGGTAGGAAAGGGTACTGAAAGATTCAGAAATGATGGTACCTCGCACAAGAAGGTCACTAGAGGAAGCCTTCCAAGCACTTGAAGATCTAGTGGTGGGTTTGTACTTTGACATCTTACGAGTCTACTTTACTGAGCAGTCTTGCAGAATGCCCTTGGATCAGATGAATCCATCGCCGGTACTCAAGAATTCAGAGACGCTTTTAGTCAGTTGCAGCAAGTTGAAGTGGACTGGAAAACCGACGGGAACTAAGTTCTCTTTTCTACCAAAGTCCTTATCGTCATCAAATCCATGTCTTATGGCGGTTATGTCTGGGTACCACCAGTGCTCATGTAATATATGCGCGTAAACACCGTGTATTGCCCTTACAATCGGCTACGATACCCGAGAACTGTCAAGAAGAGGAAACAATTCAATGTCCAAAAGTAACCCATCAAATGGCATGAAGTTCATCATAAAATCGTCCTGTATAAAGCCTACTAAAATAAAAAGCTAGACTCATCAAATGGGTATACACTGGTAGAAATTGTCAAAAGTGGAAGTATTGTCCATAAACAACAACATTTGAACTACTCTTAAGAGCTTGTGGCCGTGGCTGTCGCCGTCGCATCCTGGTCGATACCATTAAGAGTGATAGCCCATTGTTGCGTAGGGTTAGGAGCTTCTAAAAGGGTAGCGGTAACAGTAGCAGTAGGAAGATCGGCTGAAGTGAAATTGGCTGGAGTAGAGGCATAAATTGAAAACTTTTTCGACTTGAAAACAAAACCAGATTAGCGGTGCATCAAAAGCCGAAGAAATGACATACTTTGGCATACACCTCTCCGTGATAGGTGTTCATGAACAGCAGATAAAACCCGTCCCCTGTAGGGACGTTGGATCCTAAGTCAATCTCCATCTCACCACCAAAGTTCTTGTGTCCGCTGGGTAGTCTCTCCATAGGTACCCGCAAAGCAATGGGAAGGAAGCCGACCATAACGGAACGGTTGGAATTGTGTAACTGAATATCAAATGATTGAACACCGGTGCCACTACCAGTTGTCCATGCGAGTAGGTTTTTTTCACCAATGATCCAAGGGTTGGAAGGGTCAGGGTTGGATACCGGCCAGTAGATAGTAGAGACACCGGCTGTTCAAGAAAATTAGCTCGAACTTTTCGGTCGAAATGACTGGCATAATAACGTACCTGAGACGAAGGGGATAAGTGGCAAGACAATCCAGCTGAGAAGCTTCATGTTGATTCTAGAAAGTTGGGAGGGTTGGGTATGATTGTAGAATTCGGAGTCGCGTGAAGCGTAGGAAGCGTACGTAGATAGCGACAAGACCGGAACGCGCGCAAAGAAGGCATTGTTGGCTGAGTCGCATGTTTTTCTCCATTCACATTTCTCGGAATTTATCCAGAGCCGCATCCTTAACCCCAGCTTATTAACACTTAACACTTGTAAAAAAAGCACAGCATACGACGTGCAGTTAAAAACCAGAAGGCGGCAACTGAAGGAGGCAGAAAAAGAAACAGATCACCACGCACGTACGTAACCAAATATCGCTAGTAGTAGCTCAGCTGCTGGTCGTAATGGTTCGTATTACATCGGGCATGAGCAATATAACTATAAGCAAAGTGACTTTCAACCATTCGTTTATAGTCCCTATTTGAACCAGCTTTCATGCCACCTACCACAATCGATCGTCGTCTTTTTGCTGATCATCGCCACTGCCCAAGCTATTGACGTTGCCTTCCGGTCAGCCCCATTCGGATGGAAAAGTAATGGTATACATGTTGTGGAATGGGGGGTAGAGTCTTGCGAGATCGAATTGTATTATAACCCGATACTTCGGCTTATTTGAAGGCGGCATATTGATTTTTTCTTCCAGTCAAGTTAGAACGATACGGGCCCCTTGCAGTATATTCTGACATATCCCAATTCATCTTCAATTTTTCTCGTGACTGATATTCCGACGGATCATGATTATCTTGCGTACTCGCCTAACTCCGTACTTCCATCCAGAAATAGATACGCACTCGCCATCATATCATCCGACAACCTGACGCTTTTCAAGGCAGATTTTGCAGTAGAGGATGGACGCGAGATCATTTCGCTCCTGCCGAAGTCTTTGTATTTGGTGGCAGTGCAGGCGGACGGAGTAGAGGTAGTTCGAGCAGTGGAAAATCAGTCTCTAAGGCCTGGAAGACAGGTGATGGAGTTAGCATCCTTTCTCTTTCGCCGGCGTGGTTCTGCTCATTGGAAGGCTGGCTGACAAGTTGTTTCGGTTCTAGGCGGATGATGTTGTTGGAACTCGAGGGTCCTTCAGAGTCCAGCGTATCAGCGGCGAACGACCTGTTTTTGGAGTCATTTTAGCCGTTGGTGCGGCTGCTGTGCTGTCGAGGTAGTCTGGGGAGTAAAAAGACAAACGTTGCGACATTATTATTATAGCATGCGGTTGCAGTGTATGTTACATTTGTGATTGACACTACGTACGGAAAGCAGTGAATAACGAAATATACATTTAAGCGGCTGTCGGCAGAGGCAGCCACAAGCCGACGGTGCAGCTGTTTGCTCCGGTACGAGCGTCCGGTAGAATCGGCTCGACATGATAAGATTACCCTGGCCGTCCTTTATTAACCCCGCGCCCTATAAATCCTAGCCAGTGCCCCCTCCCCCCAGCAAGCAGCCAATCAGCTGATTCTTAACTCGAGAGAATATCATACGTGCCACACCGATATATATATAATCTATTGGCCTATACGCGTCCCCCACAGCTTATATCAACGAGATCTAGACTATCAATACAAACATTCAGCCATGCTCGCCCCACAGCAGATCCCACTTGAAGAGTTCGACTCCAATATCAAGTCCAACTATGTCGGTACGCCGTCTTTTCTTGATCTATCCCTGCTCGCTGTTCGCTCACACCGACATTAGAGGTCTCTTCATCTGCCCTCGGCGGTGAAGTTGTCGCATGCTCAGACGATTTCTTTGCCTCTCGTCACAACTTGATCAAGGCCACTGTACGTGTTTTTTCACTCTGGCACCTTAAAATCGTGATTGCAGAATTGCCGTCCATTGCCGACAATGACATCGGTCACCTCGCAGCTTTGCCGATTGAACTGCAAAACGCTTAGAGCGAGCTGACTTTGATATGGCTAGCCGTCTGTATCCATGAAAGGTCAATTCGGGCCGAATGGTGCGCTTTACGACGGTTGGGAATCAAGGAGGCATAATCCTGCTTACGATTGGTACGTCTATACTTCACCCCTGGAGAGGCTTTCCTGTTAACTATACGTAGGATCATCATCCGCCTCGCTACTCCTCTCACCTCTTT
>NC_026749.1:1193280-1230780 GCF_000149245.1 Cryptococcus neoformans H99
GACATCATCACTGCGAAGGGAGGAGGGTCAGGTTACCACGAGGCATCATCGTGTTGAACAGGACAACATACTAAACCATCCAAGCCCTGGGATCCACTGAATGGACTTTTTAGCCATGATAGCGGCATGTTTGGGGAAGATCCTTCCCAAGTAAAGAATGTCGACGAAGCTGTTCCAAGTTCAACTCCACGGATGCGCGACGTGACAAGAAGGCACGCACCTCTGGTGATTGCCGACCATGACCATACTTCTACCCTTTTCGCCCGCCTTTCCACCGCCATGCTCTCCACTAAGCTCCCAGAGGTATTGCTCTCCTTCGACCTGAAATTTCCATCCGAGTATGGGACCTGCAAAGTGATAGAAGGTGCGGGCTACAAAGTAGTTTGTGTTGAGTCTGCGACCTGTGAGTGAGCATACTATGGCGATGAGGACAGCGATGAAAGAGGTGGTGAGGAGGAGTACGGTGTAGAGCGCGAGGTTGAGGTAGTATATGACCTTCCACATAGCGGATGGACATTCATAGTGAGAGATTCCTTCTCTTCTTCAATATATCCGGTTCTCGAGTAGCAAATCGGTTACGTAACCTACCTATTTACATAACCCCCCTCGTCACCGTCCTCCCTTTGTCGACACTCGCTGCTATTGGCTCTATACTCATACTGTATCTATATTCCAGCCATATTTCTGGACAGAGATCATCTCGTCAGCCATGGCAACAAATTACCCCTCTCTCTTCCGTGAGCCACCTCCGAGTCACAGCATCCACCCGGCTGACATACTACAGGCTCGGAGGAGATGTCCCTCGTACAGCTGTACATCCCGTCAGAAGTAGCACATGACACCATCTCGGAGCTCGCAGAGATGAGCAACTTTCAGTTCAAGGATGTGCGTATGGATTCACATGGTTGGGTGCATAGTCTGACTCATCACAGCTCAATCCTTCGTTGACTTCCTTCCAACGACCTTTTACTCCACGACTACGTCGTCTCGCCGAGATGGCTCGACGTCTTCGTTTCTTCCGCTCGCAACTCACATCTCTCTCCCCTCCTCTTGGAGTTCCTCCACTTGCAGCCGTCCCACCGTTTACCACCGTAGGCCCGCGTGCTCAGAACGCGTACGATGAACTGGAGGAGAAGCTCAAGGAACACGAGAGGAGGCTGAACGAAATGAACAGGAGTTGGGAAGAGTTGGGTAGGAGGAAGAGCGAGCTGGAGGAGAATAAGTGTGTTTTGAAGGAAACCGCTGGCTTCTTTGACGAGGTAAGTAGTCATTTGCTCAAAGGATGGAATAATCGCCTAAAAAAAGAAAAACGTTGCTTCATAGGCCGGTCATCGCCATACTGAGATTCGAACGTCAATGGAGGACAGCAGCGACGCCGCTCCTTTGCTTGAGCATGCTGCCGAGTACGGCGCACTTCCAGGCGAAAGCGGTTTGTCCGGTTTCGACCTCGAGTTTGTCGCCGGTACCATTGATCGTACCCGAATGCCCACATTTGAGCGTATTCTCTGGCGAGTCTTGAGGGGTAACCTCTACATGAACTACTCTGAGATTGAGGAGCCGTTTGTCGATACTGTCACTGGGAAGGAGACGTTCAAGGATGTTTTCATCATTTTCGCTCACGGTCAAGAGCTTCTCGCCAAGATTCGCAAGGTCGCTGAATCCATGGGCGGCACTCTCTACAACATTGATTCCTCTACCGACAAGCGATCCGACGCGTTGCGCCAAGTTTCTGCCCGCCTTGAAGACGTCGATAATGTTCTGTACAATATGGGTCAGACCCGTCGTGTAGAGCTCAGCAAAATCGCCGAATCCCTCGAGGCGTGGACTGACGCTGTGAAGCGCGAAGAGGAAATTTACAAGACGCTCAACCTGTTGAGCTATGACCAAGGTCGAAAGACTCTTGTGGCTGAAGGCTGGTGTCCCTCTCGAGACATCACCGCTATCCAGCTCGGCTTGCGTCGCGCGATGGATACTGCTGGTACTTCTGTGCCTGCCATCCTCTCCGAGCTCCGTACCCACCAGACTCCTCCCACGTTCCACAGGACCAACAAGTTTACTGAAGGTTTCCAGACTCTGATCGACTCTTATGGTATTGCCACATACCAAGAAGTTAACCCTGGTTTGTATGCTGTCATTACGTTCCCATTCTTGTTTGCCGTCATGTTTGGCGATATTGGTCACGGTATTTTGATGTTCTTGACTGCTGCGGCGATGATCTTTTGGGAGAGACAGATTGCGAAGAATGGTGTCAACGAGAATGTTGAGACATTCTTCTTGTACGTTTGTATTTCATTTCAACATCCTCGTAATTTAAATCTGACAAAAGACATTTTAGCGGTCGATACCTAATTGTTCTCATGGGCATCTTTTCTGTCTTTACTGGTTTCATGTACAATGACATCTTTTCCAAGACGCTTCACCTGTGGCAATCCGGATGGGAATGGCCTTCCAATTCTACAGGGCTTGTCGTGGCAGAGCCAACGGGAAACATTTACCCCTTTGGTATGGACCCCATGTGGCACGGTTCGGATAATGCCTTGATCTTTAACAACTCTTACAAGATGAAAATGTCTATTATCCTTGGTGTCATCCATGTAAGTTTCCTTTTTCTATATGCGTCGTGGAAACGGGGCAAATACACATTGACAAAATCTCGTCCTTTTTGTCTAGATGACTTTTGCAATCTGTCTCCAAGTGCCGAACCACATTCATTTCAAGAAACCTCTCAACATTTATGCCGAATTTATCCCTCAGATGCTCTTCTTCCACTCCATCTTTGGCTACCTCGTTGTCTGCATCATCTACAAGTGGTCCGTCGACTGGTCTCAATCTGCCACTAGCCCACCGGGATTGCTCAACATGTTGATTTACATGTTCCTTTCCCCTGGTACTATCGAGCCTGGGACCCAACTATACGCTGGGCAAGGTTTCATCCAGGTCGTTCTCCTGCTCATTGCCCTTGTCTGTGTTCCGTGGATGCTTGCGTTGAAGCCATATATGCTCTGGAAGGAACACCAGCGTATCGTTGCTCAGGGCTATCAAGGGTTGCAGGGACAGGATAATGGGGGGATGAACGGAAGGAACTCTATTGGTGCGGAAAGCCGGGCAGAGGAAGAGGAGGAAGTTGGTATGGCTGTAGCAGAAAGCTCTGACGAGGAACATGTGAGTGGATCAATGAGGACATGTTTTGGATTCAAGTTTTCGTTTGAGCTGATCAGTGTTTTTTTTCTTTTGTCGGTTTGATCCAGCCGTTTGACATGGGAGATATTATTGTGCATCAGGTCATTCATACGATCGAGTTTTGTCTTGGTTGTATCTCGAACACGTAAGTGTTTATCTCGATGTCGAGTTGTGAGCTTACACCGCCGCGTGACAGTGCTTCTTACCTCCGACTCTGGGCTCTTTCCCTTGCCCATGCACAATTGTCAGAAGTGCTCTGGTCCATGACGCTGCAGCTTGCGTTTGACTTTAACGGCGGGCTCATTTCCCGCGCCGTCTTCTTGTTCATCATGTTTGCGGTGTGGTTTGGCGGTACGGTCGGTATCTTGTGTGTCATGGAAGGTTTGTCCGCGTTTTTGCACGCATTGAGGTTGCATTGGGTCGAAGCGAATGGAAAGCATTACATGGCTGGAGGCTATGTGAGTATCTGTTCTTTTTGTGTTGTTGTTGTTGTTGTCATCATCAAGCGATTGCGAGTGACTGATGGATTTGAATGCAGCCGTTTACCCCCCTCAGCTTTGCTACTATCGGCCAAGAGGAGGATATTTAAAATTGTTTATGAAAAAGCTGTTTGGAGGAGGTGGAATGAAAGCCGTTTGGAGGTGGAATGCGAATGAATTTGACAAGTGTTTGAAATGTGTATCAAGGTATCTCGAGCAGAGAGCAAGTTGTGCATGGTTGCTGAATTGCAGTACATCAAGCCAGTGCTTTTAGTCGTTGGGCTGCAGCAAAGTTTCCCCTCAGAGGTGTAGTAGATTATTGGCGCGAAATGGGACTACAGGGACGGCGACCGACGGGCGCCGAGAATCCATGACGGGTGGCTGATGATTGGTGATGGTGACTGCGTGATTGATTTTAAACTGTTTTTAGGTGACGGAAAAGACGCGTCTCGCTCCTGAGCGCCCTGCACTGTGTGTGTGTGGTGGGCGGCAGTTGAAGTGCTGAATGTATCACTGGAATAGGACGCATATTATTATGTCTTATCTGGGGACAGCCGACCAAGCGCATACGCTATGAGAACAAAAGAGCAGGGGAGAAAAGACAAAAAGACAAGGAATTGGTACGAGCCCGAGCTGAATTAAATAGCAGGGCGCGGGGAATAAGCTTCTGATGTTGCCCTGAGCATGTTCCTGGGTTGTTGTGGGATGAAGACGCGTCTCTCCTCGAATAATCAATAATCAATAATCAATATCCATCACCATCATTGCGCACCACCATCACCGTCGTCTCTTGATACACCATCCCCCATCAACCGGCGTGCCTACTCTCCACTCCCCCCCTCCCGCACGCCTGTTGCACACCCATCCCTCCTGAGCCCGCGTGCCGGCGTGAAACACGTGGGGCTGGCGCACTCGGCTGTTGTTTGTCCGCAGAGGCCCAGCGACGCACGCGCCTTCTCCGTGTTCCGCATTATTTCGCAGCCCCCTCCCCCGCCGATGTCTCCCTCCGCGGAAGTCTCAGACAGGAGGGCCCACAGACTCGTCCCCGCAGCCAAAAAGGTAGGCCCGCCCCCCTCCCCCCCACCCGCACGTGCTCACACCCCGCAGCCCAAGATGCCGCTCACCACAGAACCCAGCCTCAACTATGGCGGTGCAGCGGCCCACGAGAGGACGGAGGGCAGCGTAAAGCAGGTCCGCGACGACACGCCCAAGATTCCCGTGCAAGGCCAGCGACACAAGGCAGCGAGCCAGGCCCACAGACGGCAGAGGTCCTCCATTGCGTTGCCTTCCGGCACGGTGTCGCAGGGGCTGGCGAGGCCGTCCGTTATGGGTGTCTCTGAAGACCAACCTGGACAGACCACCACGGCTCTCCCAACTCCAGTGCTGGAGGAATCCCCTATCCCACAAGGGGATGAGCAGGAACAAGGTAAAGGGCACGACGGGGAGTACGAGCAAGTCGCTGCGCGGCTATCCGCCTTCTCCTTTGCACCCAAGCCTGCAGCAGGGACCTTTCCGCCCAAACGTCGTCAGCCACCCAGGCTGGGGTCCCAGTCCATATTAGGACATGAACTGGTGTCCTCGCCTCTTTCTTCTCCAACATCTCCACGGCGCTTTTCAAACTCTTCTTCAAGACCACCTAGTCTCCTACTGGCGCGCCCATCTTCCAATGTACTCTCCCCTCCCAGATCAGCCGCTGGTCCTTCATCGCCTCCCGCGCAAACAAAGAAGAAGCGACATTCTCACACCCGTTCAAATTCCATCTCTTTACCAAACATCAAACTCCAAAATGTTGCCTCCCGTCCCAGCTCTTTCAACGTTCTCCACTCCCCATCCTTTGGCTCTCCCGTCTCCCCCACTTCGCCCCATGGTGAACCAAGACCTTCGAGACTGACAGGGCTGAACAGCCAAAGACTCAAGTTTGAACCATCGGGCCGGGGTGCAGAGGCTGAAAAAGAAAGAGAAGAATCCAGACGTCGAGCTTTGGAAAAACTTACCGGGTCTGAACCGCGATCAAGATCTCCGTTCGTCGAGTCGCCAGTAGCAGAAATTAGTCTTCCTGATTTGGATGACGAAGATTCTTCGTCTGTGGCCTCATCCAACCGTCCACTTTCAGGTGCTTTAGGCCAACCCACATTTTCATGGTCCAATCAACCGTCCTCCTCATTTCTCTCCTTGCCACCCCTGTTAGGATCATCCTCCCCCTCACCACTCTCCGCATCACCCTTCCCCGGGGTCTCACCGGCCGATGAGCAGTCAGCCGACAGGCCGGAAAGGTGGTCAGGCCAATCTTTCGGTCTTCCCCGCGATTCCGTATCAATGATCGGTTCTAAAGAAGACCCACTAGGTTACGGAATGGATCTCAACGATGCGAGCATAGGGAAGAGGCCGACAATGAATAGGCAATTGAGTGCTTTGCAAGAAGTTGACGAGTCGGAAGAAGATGAAGCGGAACTGCTGGGAAACGTACAGGAAGAAGCAGCAGTAGAAGAAGAAGAGGAGCAAGAGGAGGATCGAGCTGCACCTGTCGTACCGATCATTCCTCCGGAAACTGCTCCACAAGTCCCCGAATCTGCGGTATCCCCTTCAGGCCTGAGAGAACTTCGTTTGTCTTCAAGTATATCCTCCCCGCGTCATTACGGAACTCTGTCCTCATCGGATATATACTCCTTTCCCCAGTCACTTACTTCCCCTCCGCCTTCAGCTGGATACTCAACCATAGGTTCATCCTCACCGACAAAAAGTTATGGTACGATAGGTCGAGGCCGCCCTAACCAATCTACCACCGATGCGGACACGTCCAGCCACCGTGGCCCAACACCGAAAAGAACCGCACTAAACATGGGCTCTAGAGGGTCACTTTCATATAGAAAAGATGCCTCATCTTCCGGCGGCAAGGAGCTCGGAGAGCTTATCGCTAGCCCAACCCCAACCTCGACAATCTCAGGTGTAAACAGCCCCCCTATAAAGGGAATGTGGACAAACACAAAGACTCGAGGGATGAGGCCCTGTCCGAGAGTGCGCTTGACTGGAGATGCTGGCTCTGGGAGAGTTTTGACCGAGGTTAACGAGATGGAAGAGGAAGGTTCTTTAGAGAGGCGCCGTTCCGTTTCCGCGGGTATCGACCTAGCGCGCTCGTCCATTGAAAGTGGCCGTCCTAGCTCTGAATTCTCTCGAGATTCTCTAGACCGCTCACATTGGCGAGATGTCCAGCTTGATATGGAGCGTGAAAACGAAAGTCTGAGGGATGAGTTGGGTTTTTGGAAAGAAAGGTGTCGTAAGTTGGAAGAGAGGCTAGAAAGTGAAAGAAAAGAGAGTGTCGTGCTTAGAGAACGTGTCAGAAAGTGTGAGTCTCTTTTTTTACTTTTTTTAATCGATTTTTCGAAAAGATGGATTCCCGACTGACGGTGAAAAATGTAGTGGGTGATCGTCTTTCAAGCATTTCTTCTCTTCCCACCGAGAGATCAGACATTTATTCCCAGTCTCAACAAGCAGCCGAATCGCGGTTGATGGCAGAAATGAGGGAGCAGCTTTTCACACTTACTGGAAAGTTGCAGCAAGAGCACCGCGCAAAAGAGATGGCTTTGGTCAAGCTGAACGGTTTGCGTGACCAAGTAGCAGCCCAAGGTCATCATCAGCTTACAGAATGCACGGCGCAAGATGAAGATTCTGGTGATGAGATTCTATTCTCCAGATCCGCGACGTCAAGGGAGACTACGCCAAGTTTGACCCCTCCTCAAATCGACCTTCCTACGCCCCCCGTCCTTACTTCCTCCAAGCCCTCTCCCTTTACCATCGACAAGATTAATGAATCCGAGTCGCCTGTTTCCAAACGCTTTACTCCTGATTTTGCTCGTCTCAAGTCTTGGGGGTTTCCCGCCACACCTCCCATTGGAAGTGACCACATTCCTACAAGCAAGGAAAAGAAGCGTGAATCCTTTTTTGGTTTATCGAATCCCCTCAGGAGAGCATCATCAGACGATGGACCGAGAATTAGCCAAGGGATCGACTTGCCGCCTTTTGTGGTTGACGAAAATACCCCTGGTGTCTTTCCAGTTCCGACGGCTGGTGTCCTTCCTCCTTTTGGTGTCACTGTCAGAGCTGTGTCGGATCCTACTAGCTTGCAAAGCTTTGACAAGGAAACTATATCAAATCTACCCGGTATCGGGCCTGCCCAATTTAGGATACCTACCATCACCGTCAATGATAACGGTGGTGTGTTTCATGCGGCCGGGGTAATGTCCAACGGAATACTTGACTTTAGAAAGGGGTGCAAATGTTGTGTAGGGGATGTAGTTGAACTGTAAAAATGTGAGCGTGGGATGTGAGCGTGGAATAGCGTATTTGTGAATAAATAGTATAATAATTTCAGAAGGGGTTGAAGGACCATATATCATGGGACCAGTATGCTAAACGGACGATAGATGATTAGAGGAGACAAAAATCATCTTGTTGATAATATAGTACATACAGGGCCTATCCATTTCATATCTGCATCTCAAATATGTACAGTCGGTCTGCCTAGGACAGGGTTGCATAACAAAACTGAACCATATGGGGGGGGGGGGGGAGGTTTTACACAATGTCTACCGCTTCTTGTAAACACAAGCTCTCAAAATTTCTTCTCCTTTTCGTACCCTTTCTTCCCATCCTTCTTGACCTTTGACAGGCCCCAGAGGGACTTGAGAGTTCTTTGTGAAACGGAAAAGAGTAAAATGTGTCGAGGGCTGCGACTCCTCCTCAAGCTCGAAACCAAATGATTCAACGATGGAAACAAAAGCTTCTGTGGAAGTGAACCGAGAAGTCACTTCAGCCACATGGAATGTACCCCTGTAAACAGAAAAATTAATTGTTGTACTTGCAAGGGAGATTGAAGAAAATATACTTACCCCTGCTTCAGAATCCTACAGGCCTCGCTGATGCCTCCAACCCAGTTGGTTCCCATTAAACTCAGGCAACAAACTACGGCATCTACGATCTCAGATGACGCCGCGTCCCTCTTCCTGCTACTCTTCTTCTTGTTCTTCTTCTTTTCCTTTCCCTCGATCTCCTCAGCAGCAGGAACGTCATAGTCCAACCCACCAGGTCGGCCAGGCAGAGGAACCTTTTCCAAAAAGTCTGCTTCAACCACCCATCCGCCGGCCGCATTGTTTTCTGTTGTCTCAGCTCCAGGAACGCCATTATCTCCCACCAAGTCAAAGCTCATTACAATTTTTCCTTGAGGTACAAGAGCTCGTGCCAAGCCGGCATCACCACAGCCTAAATCGGCAATGACGGTGCCAGACGGAAGAGAAGAAAGAAGGTTGATCAAGTGAGGGAGGGGAGGTGAAGGCCAGGCAGAAGTGAGAAGACGATGTGTCTGGTGGTACTGCAATAAAATTAGCTATGAAACATACCATGCCGTATATCAGACTAACATCGGCAAATATCTTGGGGTCTTTTCTCATCATTGCCAAGGCTTCAGTGGAAGGCGTTGAATAAAGTTGTTCGTTGATCCATCTATCATGCAAGGTGCGTTAGCCAGGCACTGTAGAACAAGTTGGCAGGGTACCCGCCTGAACCTCGCGCCTTCCAGCTTGGCCTGCATATTCTTTTGCATCTCCGTAAGATCCCCCTCCCCACCGACCTTGAGCTTGGCGCCTTTTGATGGAGCAGGTATCGGGATGGGCAGCTGTACAGGCTCCGGTTTCGAGCCCACAGTGATCTTGTCAGTCTTTAATTTCTTGGACGGAGGTAGATCTGTCTGATTCTGTTTTGCGGCTTGGTTCAATTTGGCTTGGTTCGACTTGGGGGTGGGCTTGGGCTTGTCGCCTTTTGCTTTGGGTGTGCTGTCCACTATTTCCTCGTCGTCAACCCGTCTGCTCTTGTTTTTCTTATTCTTTTTCTTCCCGACTATGCCCATGCTTTCTTTCCCCTCTTCCTTTCCGATCGTCCCTCCGCCCTCAAACTTCCTCATGAGTTTCTCAAAGTTGGCATCAGCCTGCTTTACTTGCTGAGCTTGCCCTAAACCGGCGTGCGCGTCTGAACGCTTGCGCTTGTTGGCCTTTTGGCCTCCCTTGCCCGCTGAAGCGAGTGCGGGGGCGATCTTTGCTACCCCTGATTCGAATGCTGAGGGGAATAAGGACATCGTCACGATAGCTTTCAATATTCTGTATATCGTGAAAGTCAAGTATACCGCGAAAAGTTGCCGAAATAGATGATGAGCCTCCACCTCCGTGAAATTTGATCCCGCCCTTCATACGCCAGCCTTCGATCCTTGTTCGCTCCTTCGCCGTTTTCCTCTTGCATCTTCGTTCGTTTCCAACCCACCATATCCCAGGAGCGAATATAAGCAGCGTAGGAGGATAACTATGGGTAAGTACAGCTCTATAAACTGTATATTGCTCAATGATAGTGCTGACGTCTTCTCTGAATGCAGATTACCAAGTGAGCAGTAGCTGTCTGTTTTCCTTATCAACAAAATGTACTAACCCATTTGCAGAATCGAGCAGGTGCGAACAAGGGTAGTGGTGGTGTCGGTGAGTGTTATACATTCATCAAAATACGGCGCACTATTGACATATTTCTGTGTAGCTGGTGCATCCGAAACAGCAGTGGACAGGAGAGAACGCCTTCGAAAACTTGCTTTGGAGACTATTGACTTGGCCAAAGATCCCTATATCCTCAGGTCAGTGCTTGTGCTTGTTACGATGTCAAATTATTGATTTCTGACATTTTTTCATTCATAGAACCCATCTTGGTACATTAGAATGCCGTCTTTGTCTCACTCTACACGTTAACGAAGGTTCTTACCTTGCCCACACTCAAGGAAAGAAACATCAAACAAACCTTGCCAGGCGTGCAGCCAAGGACAACAAGGATCAGGCATTAATGATACAAGCTCCCACTGCCGCGCAACAAGTGAAGAAGAAAGTGTTTGTCAAGATTGGAAGACCTGGTAAGTCGGTTCCGATGTCGATCTTGCCCCTTGGGAATCTGACCGGCGCCGCTAGGTTACAAAATCATCAAGATTAGAGAGCCTGTCAGTCAAAGGATGGGTCTGTTATTCACTGTCTCGTTACCTGAGATAAAAGCGGGAGAAAGGCCAAGAAGGAGGTTCATGTCTGCTTTTGAGCAACGGCGAGAGATTCCCAATAAAGCCTTCCAGTACTTGGTTGTGAGTTGAACTCAGTCGGACATTTCCTTCACCCTGCTAAACAATAGATTGTAGTTGGCAGCCGAGCCATACGAGACCATAGCATTTGCCATCCCCTCAAAAGAGATGGTTGACGTTGATGAAGACCCAGAGTCGACATGGGAGCACTGGGATGCCGACGAAAAGGTTTACAGTTGTCAATTCTTGTACAAATAAATACTATAAGGTATGATTGACATATTGTATGATTACTATGCAGCATCTGCTTGATTTGACTGGAGGATGTGATTAATGCGGTACGCAGCTTTCATGACGGAAACCATCAAGGCATCCAAAAAGGTCATGCAGGGACGAATACTTAATGCAGTAATGCATGGCGCTAAAATATATACTTAGAACAGTGACTACAGTAACTTCTACTACTACATGTGCTAAACAGTCATTATCATTTTCGATATTATTCTTGTTACTGGTGTCTAACCAAGCCACTGGCCGTTGTTGAGGTGCAGGAAATGACCAGTCATAGCATTTGCGTCAGAAGAGGCAAGGAATACTGAGAGATATATCAGGCCCCTTCACATAGCGCAGGTCAACAATATCAACTCACCGTATGCCGGACCCATCTCGGCGGGCATAGAAGCTCGACCGTGTAAGGGAGGACCACCGACAGACCATCCCTCCATGTTGTCAGCAGGCCTAGAAGCTGGCTGCAAAGGAGTATAAACGGGGCCAGGGCAGACACCATTTACCCGAATACCCTGGGGGGCGAGTTGTACAGCCAATGCCCTGGTATAAGCGACAATGGCTCCTTTAGTGGAAGCATAATCGACCATAGTAGCGGATCCCTTGAAGGCGGTAACAGAAGAGGTGTTGATGATGGCTGATCCGCGCTTGAGATGAGGAACTGCGGCTTTAGTGAGGGCAAACATGGCAAGAATGTTGCTTCTGAATGTGCTTTCGACGTTTTCAAGCTATTGAAGTATCCAGTTAGCTTTGAGCAAACCAAGGAATGGGCCTAAATCTACCTCGATTTCTGTGATGGACTTGGACATGATTTGCTTACTGGCATTGTTCACCAGGATATCCAGCTTGCCAAATTTGTCCATGTGCTGCTTGACGACATCTGCTGCCTTGTCGGCTTGCATGAGGTCATGAGCGATTGTAAGGCACTGCTGTCCATCTTGTTCGATAGCCTTTTTAACTCGTTGGGCACTACGCACAGTATGCGTAAGCGGTAATCAATAAGGCTTACGAGCTTCTTAACGTACTCTTCTTCCTCCTCAGGAAGGTACACAATGGTTACATCTGCACCTTCGCGGGCAAGCATTTGGGCTGCAGCTCTCCCAATACCAGAATCGCCTCCAGTAATGATGGCCTTCTTGCCCTTCAGCTTCCCACTTCCAGCGTATTCCTTCAAGTATGGCTTGCCGTCATCGTCCCAGGTTTCCAGCTTGGTAAACTCGGCAAGCGGATCCATGTCCACATCCTTGCCTGGAAGCTTCTGCTGCTGGGCTTTGATATCGGTAAGCTCCTGCGAGAGGCAATCAGATGGTACTCTGTATACTGGGACTGAAAAAACTGACGGGGTAAGCGGTGATGATTTTAGGCTGATCGTCTCCCATTGCAAGTGATGTAGTTCTGAAATGTCTTGTGGTGAGGATAGGACGGATGAAATGAGAAGGCTTTGTGAGCTTTGTAAGTAGCGGCTGTCTTGGGAACATGGCGATGGATAATATGCAGCACGGCTTATATATCGCTGGGAAGAGAAAAGATATATAAGTATAGAGAGAGACTGGGCTGACGTCAGTGGAGTCAGAGGGTGGAGGCAGAGGATGACTTCATGCCGCTACCATTGTGGTCCCCCTCGCAAGATGTCACTTTCTCGTTTCCATTACTATAGCCCATGCCGTCACGGCCACCATACGTACACAAATCCAAGAAACAAAAAAGGAAAAGCATCATATATTATACGTATGTACACCGAACCCATATGTGGTAGTACTCGTAATTGTAGGAAAAACGGCTGGTCACTATGGCGTCCTCCCCCCTCGTTCGTCGTATCTAGGCAGCAAATGCGCCGCACTTGCAACCACGCCCTCTGCTCTCTGGTTTCTTTTTCTCGCTTCTTGCACTTGCTTCTCCAGTTCTCTACAATACCTGTTAGCTTCGTGCTTGACGAAAGGTATATGGAAGGTACACACCTGACCTGTGCTTCCAGCTGCACAGCTCTTTCCTTTCCACCTTGCTTTTCCGTCTTAATCTTCTCCCCTGCGATCCGCAACCTATTCTCGTACTCTTTGACACGCGCTTCCCATTTGTTCTCAGCCTGACTGTACCTCGTCTGGTACTCTGCCAGTCTTTTTTCCAAACTCGCCAACTGGTTCGATGCCGTTTGAGCTCGCTTTTCGGCCGCGACGGCCCGTTCCGTAAGGGATCGAATTTGGGAGGATGATCCAGAGATAGTATCAGATTTGAGAGACGAGATCTGAGAATGAAGTTCGTTATTACGAACTTGAACAGCCTGAAGCTCCCCTTCTTTGATGGCAAACTTGCTTCTCCATTCTCGCTTGGTTAATTCAAGCTTCTTCACGGCTGCTTCAAATTGGTCCAATGTACGCCATTTCTCCTCAAGCTGTCGTTTGAGGGACCTACAAGTTGTAAAATGTCATTAATACCATCGTAGGATACAGAAACAAAAGAACCCACGCCATGCGCTTATCCACGGATGCCTCAGTATCCTTTAGCTTCTTCTCAAACTCTGCTCTGACGCTCATCATCGCTTTTAACCTCTGCAGAAGAGTATCCCTAAACAGAGCAAAGTTTGCTGGTGTCGTGTGGTGCTAATCACTGTCAGTCTGAACGCTCTCGCCATTCTTACAAGTATTCTTACCTCCATCCCCAGGAATTTATTAACATCTTTGAACACCCGAAGAAGCAGTTCACTTCTCTCCTGTCTCTGAGTTTCGGATTGTTTTTGCATCTGGAATCGCTCTTGCTGTGTCTCGGTGAGAAGCGGTTCAAGCTCTTCGATGCGTTCCTTTAATAGATTGGCTTCACGTTCATGTTGCTTGGCCGTCTATATATACATTTAATTAGCCTTCCCCCATCTATGTCACGGCAAACGCACTTTCAGGGTATGATCAAGCTTGTCAGAAATGTTGAGTCGTCCTTGCCTTTCGGACGACAATCTATTCTCAATGTCACGTTGTTTGTCAAGCTATCAACTGGTCAGCTCGGTCGTTGATGTCAAATTGTCGACATACCATGGTAGCAAGCTCGATATCTCGATCTCTGAGATTTTCATTTCTCTTCTCCAATTCTCGTTTGGCGATATCCAATTCATCCTCACACCTCTGCAAGTCTCTCTTGACCCTGTCGATTTCAAGCTCCAATCCAAACCTATTGCTCGTGTGCTCGTCGCCAAGCTTACGGCGCTCGTCCTCAAGGTCGTGCAGCTTTCGCTCAACTTGAGAGAGGTCGCGGTCACGAAGATTTATTCTTTCATGAGCAGCATCAAGCTCAAATTGAAGACGTGAGGCTTGGGTTTCCTTTTCAGAGAGGGCTTGACGAAGACGTGAATTTTCTGTATTCAGTTCACGCTTAATACTCTCCCTATCAGATCTCCGCTCTTCTCTCTCTTGACCAAGACGAGTAAGTGCGTCTTCTTTCTCTTCTTGTATTTTTCGTCGAGCCTCTTTGAGAACATTGATCAAATCCTCGTAATGCGCCTTGGCGTTTTCAAACTCCTCATCTGCGCTACGTAAATCAGCGTTAAGATTGGCTTCCCTAGCTCGATGATCCTCTAGCGCTTCCTCCAGCTCATACACTCTCTGCCCCAGCTCTTCAATCTCACGATTTGCATCCATCAACTCAGCGTGCTTTTCGATATTATCACGTTCAATATTTTTGAGCGTTTCTTCCAGCCGGTCGTGAGTGATGGCCTTGGCAGCTTGGAGTTCTTGTATTTCTTCAAGTGCGCCTGTGAGGTGTTCTTCTCTCTCAAGGAGGGAAACTCTAATCTCCTTTATTTCTTGCTCCCGAGCGTCCAACGCCTGCTCTTGTTAACATGGCTTAAACTGTTCTTTTCTTCTGTAACTTACATCTTTCAGCTCGTCAACTTGTGTTCTTGCCTCCAGTACTTCATCTCTCCATTCTTCCGCAACCTGTTGCAATTCTTTTTCGTGCTCTCGGACTTTTGCGTCCAGTTCCGCATTGAGTTCGTCAACTTCACGATCACGATTGTCGAGCTCGAGTTGTGCAGCGGCCACTTTATCTTGGAGTTCATTGAGACGCTATAAGAGGTTATTCACAGCCTTTTGAATGTTAACCACAACAACTCACTTCTTCAAGAAGTTCGGCATCATCATCAGACATGACGCCTTTCTTTGCAATTGAAAGGTCGGCCTGCAGAGATGCGTTTTCCTATATTTTTCGTCAGTATTATCACCCGTTATACAATCGCACGCACCTGTTCGAGCTCCTGGACTTTTTGCGCTAATCGTGCCTCTCTGCCTTTGCCGAGACCAACGCTTTCGCTCAGAGACTTTGCGTTCTTCAACTCTTCCCTCATTTTCTCTATTTCATCATGCGCTCTATCCGCCGCATCCTTAAACCTCTCCAGCTCTTCAATCTGGTCATCGTTAAGGGCTTTCTGATCTTCCAACTCGGCCTCAAGCTCCTCTGTCCTTTTGCGCCATACGTCTTCGGACGCTTCTGCATCTTCCAGCTTGCTTCGTAGCCCGTCCACGTCACCTGCCCCCATTTCTTCCTGCAATATCTTTATCTCCTGTTCCGCTGCCTTTCTTCTCTCCTTCTCCTGGTTCCACAACTTTTCAAACTCTCTCGCTTCCTGACTTTTCCCGCTTTCTCTAGCAGCAGCCGCCAAGTCTTTATCTTGCTGCATGACCAACTTCTTAAGCTTCTTCAACTCCTTCCCAAGGGTAAGAATTTCCAGCTTGAGTTTGACGTTTTCCTTGAGAGCACCTTCGATGTGTTCGGGGGCCATATTGGATAGACGTTCTTTAAGGAAGTGGTTCTCAAGTTGCAGGTTGAAGACTTCTTTTTTAGACTCTTCCAGTTGCTGAGGGCCAGTAATCAGAAGAGAGACATACCAGATGATACTGACTTACTTTTTCCTGATCACGCAAAGTCATGGGCCCGTTGAGTTCTCCAACCGCGACGCTATGCCTCCCACTCCTTACACTTGCCCCGACCGCATAGCCTTTTCCCTTGCCTGCCCCATATTCCTTTTTTGGACTTGCGAGACTCAAAGCACTCAATATCGCCTCATCATCCGTATCCTCTTCTTTCCCGTACCTGGCTTCCAACGGACCTGATATGTCATCTGATTCAACAGAAGAATTTGAGGTTCGTCGATGTAAGACTCGTGGGCGACGTGGAGCCTGCGTATTTGACAAAGCCGATTGGGAAGATGATTTACGGACAGTAGGAGGGGGAGATACCGTGAGCAGAGCTCCACGAGGTGGCGAGGGGGTAGAGATGGACTGAGAATGCGATGTGAGAGAGCGACGTCGATTGGCTGTCATGCCTTCATGAGCTTCTTTCTAAGGACAACATCACATGCTACATACCTTTGGAAGGAGGGTCGGATGACCCGACCTGTTGAACATAATCTTCTTCGTCCGACTTGAAGCTTGACCCCAGCGATCCGAGAGATATATCAGGGAGTGTCTGGCCGTTGGCCATGACAGTTGCGTCGCCCCCTGATGTTGCCGGTGAGGCCATGAGGGCTGCTAGTGTGTTGGACGGAGGCATAGCTGCGTGACGCTCTGATCGGAAGATGCGCCTAGAAGTGTTAATTTGTAAAAGGCCGTTACAAGAGCATTCCTTGGCTCAACAATGAACTCAGATGTCGTTCTTGCGGGGGTGGATGTATCGAGCTTCTTTGTCTTCCTGGGTGGATATGTCCGCTTAGTCAAACGTTGGCGTTGAAGACTTCAATGCTGTATTTTGGCCGGTATTAACTGTGAAACTGCGAGCCGTGAGGAAAGAGTTAATGCAGAAATCAACGGTATAGACCTGGGCGTTTGGAGAATTGTTTACATTTGTCGCGTCCACCGCGCTGATTGGGAAGAAATTTCTTGATCCGGAAATACTGGGGGACTTCCTCGCGGGCACGTTCGTCCATATGCAAGCTGCAGTTGTTATATACAAACCATACAAGACTATGAAGCACAAGCTATATAGAACACATATTCCCAAGTTCGTCGCAATTCGTAATCCACATGATCGTTATGTCTTCAAACTCTCTTCCCTTTTGACCGCACTACGTTCTCGACTCTATCATTACCCTCTCGTGCTTGGCCATCATCCGGCCCATGCACGGCACCCGCGTGAAGCAAGTTTACCAATCTTGGCACTAAGCTGTTTTGCCTACAGAGTAGGACTAATTCCTTCCCCGTCCTTGTGTTGGCTTTTTTTGATGCCTTGTCCATGTCCTTTTCTCCTTGTGTGGGCTGAAGAGGACCAAGCTCATATTCTTCCTTTAGCGCAAATTGGGAATAGGTGGCACTGATGGATCCAGTGCGTGAACGAGGTTCAACATCTTTCTCAGCCTGAGCAGTCCCATTTCCTCCAGGTCTGAAAACCGTGCTTTCCTGAGTTGGTTGCGCTGTTTCTTCTGAAGTTATAAGAGCGTCGCGCAAAACTTGGAATGACACGGCCTCGGCAGTCTGTCTTACGACGTTCCGAGAGGAGCTTTCCTTCATGGGTTTGGCACCCTTCGTTTCCTTTATTTGTTTTTCCAAAAGCTCTATCCATTTCCGACAAGCTGCAGAGCTGTTGGTGCTAAAGCAGTACTTGCGCTTCAGGCCTATACGATTGGAGAATGCAATTTGGAATGTATGTCGCATGAAGGCTCGCTCCACAGTGAAGTGACGAGTACTACCTAAGCTTGCATATAATGCCCTGAACAGCATGAAATGTTATTAGATCCCATGCACGGGGAAAAAGCAAGAAATTGGACTTACGCATTATCGCCAACCCTCACAAGCAGCACCGTCTTCACTCCGAGTGAGGTTCCCTTTACCCTAAATGATTCCTCTGTTTTATTCGCAAAATCCAGTTCAGGCGGATCAAATTCTAGCCCTTCACCGAGCAATTTGATCCTCAACTTTGAATCAGGTGCAGGGATGTTGATATATATTTTCTCTGACCAAACATTGTAAGTCAACTTGATTGACGTATGAGGCAGGGAGATTACAGCCCGGCGTTCAAAGCGCACTTCGCTCGATGCAAGAGCTTGTGTCAAGCGCATCGAACGGAGAGATGTGTAAATCTGTGACAACAGGTCATCAGATACCAGACTATGAGGATCCTTGCGCCTGAATGCAGTGATGAACGCCTCTCGGGTGATTATATTGTTGGCTGACGTGAAACCAAAGGTTGAATAGAGCGCGTCATTGAATTGCATTATAGTCAAGACGAGCTCGATAGCAAGCTCTTGATTATAGGTAAGATGCTCATGATTGGCGGCATAGTAGCGTTCCGCGAAAGTTTTTAACAAAGTCTCGCAGGATACATGATCAGTCGGCAATCGCAGAGATAGGAGGAAAATGCGTAGAGCGTCGTCGACGCGAATGTTTCTGAAATGGAATCGGTCAACGAAAGCGTTCGTAAGACCTTCGTTATTTCCGAGTAAAAGACCGATTTGAGTCTTGTCTAGTTCAGGAGTTTTGAGGATCAAACCAGAGAGGGTCGCAAGATCCACCTTGGGGTTGCTTTCTTCGGCAAGATATCTGCAAGCTTCCACTGGATCTTGTATGAACTTATCCACGAAGTTATCGACCACTGGATGCCGCCCGGATTCGGCAGGAGATTCTCCGTTTGGATCGGTAACAACCAACTTGTCGAGGCTGACAATGTTCTTGACGGTGAACTGCGTATCAAGCGTGGCGTGGATATTATGAACAAGAATGGGTTTGGCAATCACCAGTAGATCGGTGAACAGGAAAAGAAAGCGATCTTTCACTATCTGCGTCTCGTGTCAATAGAATTCCTATCAACCCAAAAACAATCATACTCACATTAGCGTTGACGACCTGCAGAATTTGAGAGGACATTAGGAATTTTCGAGGAGGATCATCCAACATCTCTGGTCGGGCTGGATGTTCTGGCCCCAGCGCAAGCACTTCATCCATTCTTCTCAAGATATCTATTGTCTTTTTCGACAGCATTGCCTCTTTTCGCATCTGAACCTTTTTCTGCATCGTACCAGGAGCGCTTTCGCCTTCTCTCAAGCGTATCAGCCTAGTAGCTCGGGTTCTGTCTTCATTCGTTTCGGGGACTGCCGGCACCATGGGACTGGCTGCCTTTGGCTTACCGCCTGGGCTCATCGATGATGGCATGCTAGGTGTTGAAGAGGCGGACACAGCCCCCATTGGTGGGCTTGCAGTGCTTGCAAATGGGTCGATATCTGATGAAATGACCATCGCGCCTCGCCCTAGAGGATTTCCCTGGTTTCTCACATCCCCGTAACTAATTTTTCGAGACAATGAGGCTCTTGGAGAAGTCAAAGCCTTGGTAAGCCAGTTGCGTTTCGTGACACTTTCTCCAGAAAGTCGCTTGTTCGCCTCGAGTCGAGCAACAAGTGGCAATGCGTAGATATTTTCTGGGGCAGGCGTTCCGCCAGGGATAGAAGCAAAAGTATCTGATGGGACAGCTGAATCAGACACTTGCTGTATCAGCTTAGGTTTCTCTCCAGGGGATTCTTCGTGTCCAGCAGCACGACTTTCCAGATGCTCAATGCCGGGGAAAGGCGACAACTTGGATATGTGTATTCTGGGGTCGCTCAGATTCGCCCGAGGAAGAAGAGATACTTGAGAGGGGCCAGAAGAAAGCTGGTGTTGGATGAGATTAGATGAGGAAGTAGCAGCAGAGTCGGCTTGAGATGGTGAGAGTGAAGAAACGGAAGGGTGGTGGTTGGCGATTCTACTATTAGCCACTGGCTCAGCCTTTGGCCATATTCTCGCGATACTCGCCTGAGAAGGCGCGGCTGATGCACCTGAGCCCCATTGAGGGGACACTGGTGGGCTGGAACTGGTCATTGAGCTTCGAGATTGGCTGCGCTTCCGCATAGCAGACTTCATTGTCCTCTTCATTCTTGCACCGACACTTTCTGATCTTGCGTGATACGAGTGATTGACGGGCGATTTGGACACTTCGTCGCTTTTCCCGACTTCTTCCCATGATGACATGGCACTGCCTGTGCTCGGCATACCATATGAGTTGTGCGAATTAGGGGAGCGGTAATCACTTTCTGTACGACCTGTCTCAGAGATCTGAGTAGAAAAGATTTCGGAAGTGGAGCTACGCGGCCGATCAGTACGGGCTGATGAAGTCGGAGAGCTGATAAGAGTGGTTTCTGAACTTGATCAGCATGGAGAAGAAATACAGATGGTGAACTATCCAATGAAGATACTCACGATGCATCTCTTTTCCGGGTGTCCCCCAGTCACTACCTTCAGCAACTTCTATAGGCCAATTGGCCTGCCCTTGAGAAGCAAGTTGAGCATATTGCGCTTCAGTACCGCCTGTCACGAACATCATTGAATCCAAGCCCGACAAGATTGATGACCCTCCAGGTGTCGATCTTCCTGGCGAATTACTACTACCTTGGATGGTAGACGTTGAATCATGCGCTCTATGCCGGGTAGGAGTGATGAAAGGGGGGTGAGGAGGTAAGAGTGGCGCGTCTAAATCAGGTGTACTTGCCCCGAATGCCTGGCTTTTGGGATGAGGGTTCATTGGATCTTGAGGGAGGGTGGGCGTGTTAAGTTGCTCTGTATCCTCCTCCGTTGCTTCGCTTTGAACACTGGGCACAGTCATGTGCGGTACAGGTTCAGAAACAACCCCCATAGCACCTCTCGCCGTGCGACTGGAAAGGCTCCTGCGAAGATGATCTTCATATTCAAATTGCGCAGACTGCATTGTTACGCCAGAGACAGGTCTTTCTGGGGCAGAAAGCATGTTCGACGCAGCTACCGTCGTGGCTTGAATGTGGACGCCGCTATCACTGGACGTCTTTGAAACAGACTGTGTAACTTGGAGTCGATCCTGTTCATCCGTTCCAGGTCGGCCAATGTCATGGGCCTGTCCTTTGCCTATGAGATTGGCAGCCGCCTTTCTTTTTTCCCACAATCTGCGTACTTCTTCCTCTTCTTTTTGTCTAGCAGCGCGTCTCTCCGCTAAACGTTCCACCATCCGTCTGCCTACTGCGCTCCTTCTTTCCTCGCCCATATTCGACGAGGATACGGTGAAACTCCGTTGCAATCTTGGTCTCGGCTCATCGAATGTTGTAACTTGATACCTATCTTGAGCTACGGGTCTAGAAAATTCTGCTCTTCTGCGTGATGGCGTGCTTAACATTGGATTAGCGTTCGCACCGAGAGTTCCCGCTCGTTGAAGGCTCCCTGATAGCGGCAAATGTAAAGATACATCGTCATTCATCATTGTTCCTTTCCTTCCAGTGAGCTTTGACATAGCTTGAGCCCTAGCTGCCTGAGAATTTGATCTTTGCAACGTCCTCAGCTCGCCCAGGGTCGGGAGCGGGCTTGGTGTATTACGATCTACCAGAGGCACTTGCTGCTGGGGAGAATTGATACCGCGCTGTGTCAAAGATGGCAAGTAAGATTGTGCCAACTGCATGGCATGCCGCTCAGGATTGGCCCCGTTTGTTGGAGACGGGTAATCATTACTGGTCATATTGTAAGATGAAGAGGCCGAGGCTGAGCGTTGCACTTGCATGTGATCGATAGAGGGATGAATACTGGCATGGTCGAATGTAATCTGTACCGGCGATGGCGAGAGCATTTCTTGTTCGTCATTTGTGGGGTTTGGAGGAATATCCGGCCTCGGCAGGCTTGACACTTCTACTGGTACTGGCAAGATACCAGGACTACCCTCGGCATCACTACTACTGTCGTCGGTCCGTGCCTCTGCATGTCGTTGAACAGGCCGCCTACCGTCTGTGTTTCGAGGGAGAGAAGCTGCCCGTTTGAGCTTTGCTATAGCCGCTAAGCGTATCTGAGCTTTTGTTTGAGGAGATGCAGGCCTGTCGTCCTGTCGAGAGGCTGAACGCGATGACGGGCGAGAGGCATGATAGTATTTAGGGGATGTGGACATGACTAAAAAGAAGTAGGTGATATTTTGTGCTGTGAACTAGAGAATGTAGCTCAGAGCATGAGGAGAGCGTTTATATGTCGATATGGGCAGTTGCACAGTGAGATTTTGGCGGAGACCAGGAAAGGAAGAATATAAATGTCAGCGTGGAATCCGGCGAGAAGACTGCAATTCGCGACAGTGTGTCGACCCTTTTAACCTCGATTGCCATATTTTTTGCAGAACATCTATATATCCATACTTCGTCACGGTCACATTTCTTCCGGCCTCTACCACCTAATCACTACATAGGGATTAACGGAGATTAACCAGCAGCCTTCTCCTTAGCTGTCCTCCGTGAGAAAGCTCGAAAAATGATTACTCTCACGCCGCTTTCTGCCTCTGCCGCCGAAACATCGCCTTCCGAACCGATATGCTATCTGCTCGAACTTGACGATGCCCGGATATTGTTGGACATGGGGCAAAGAGACTATCGTGCGAGTGCTCAGCAAAGTAGCTGGGACTATGAAGAAGCGGTGCGGGAGTAAGTCTGCGAAACGATGTTTGAGCAGCGTTGACCTATTGTAGTCTGGCGCCGACTCTGTCTCTCGTTTTGTTGTCTCATTCCTCGTCTAATTATCTGTCTCTCTATCCGTATGCCCGGGCAAGATGGGGTCTCACTTGCCCGGTATATGCCACTCAGCCAACGGTAGAGATGGGGCGTGTTGTATGTCTCGCCGAAGCTGAAAGTTGGAGAGCAGAGTGCCCTGTAGAATCTGAAGATGTTGCAGAAGATGATGGGAGTAAGAAGCCCCTCAAGGGGCCGTTCGTTCCTACAGTCGAAGAGGTTCATGAGGCGTTTGACTGGATTAAAGCTGTCAGGTATAGTCAGCCTCTACACCTCGGTGGTCAGTATTTCAAAAGTCTTTTAAGGGAAGCAAGTGCTTATATGCTATCATGCTGTTCAGGCGATTTTTCCCATCTTCTTCTCACCCCTTTTGCCTCTGGGCATACACTTGGTGGAAGTCTTTTCAAAATACGATCCCCCACATCCGGTACAGTTCTCTATGCCGTTGGCGTCAATCACACAAGCGAAAGACATTTGGATGGGATGGTAGGAGTGCAGAATGGGCCTACAGGCTACGCCGACGGAGTCTTGCGTCCTGACCTTTTAATTGCGGAAGGAGGCCGAAGTATGGTTGTCAATCCAAAGCGAAAAGAACGCGAGGCAGCGCTCATAGGTACGTATAAATATTATCCTACGATAAATTATTCTGAATGTCAATTAGATACGATCACTTCTACCCTTGAATCAAATCATTCTGTACTCCTTCCGGTGGACCCATCACCTCGTCTTCTCGAGCTTATGATCCTTCTTGATCAGCATTGGACATTCAAACGCACGCCAAAAGTCAAGCAACAACGATACAATGAGCCACCTGCCGATCTCTGGCCTTATCCATTGTGCATTGTCAGTAAAACTGCTCAGGACATGGTAGCCTTTGCAAGGAGTTTGATAGACTGGATGGGAGGTGTGGTCAAGGACAGCGCTGGTGATATGGTGGATGTGGGTAGAGGGAAAAGGGCAAGAGGAGCACGGATGGCTCTTGGCTCGGAGTATGGAGTGTTGGATTTTCGACACGTCCTATTCTTTCTAAACACTACCGACTTACTTCAAACATATCCGCTAACACGTCCCAAGCTCGTCCTTGCCGTGCCACCGACTATGTCTCATGGTCCTTCACGCTTTCTTTTCACAGCGATGGCAAATACAGAAGGAAATGTCATCATGCTTACCGGCCGCAGCGAGGAACAGACGCTGGCAAGGGATCTGTACAATCGTTGGGAGAGATCCCAGACGGCAGGAAGCAAGTGGGGAGAGGGTAAAATTGGCCATTTAACTCGACTCGAGGGCAAATTGCAAGTTGAAGTAAGTGCAATTCCCGTCTAATAGAATTTTACTGAGGCCAATATAGGTGGATTCCAAGGTTCCCCTCTCTGGTGCCGAGCTTGAGGCGCATGTGGAGTCAGAGCGTTTGCAAAAGGAAAAGGAAGCCGCTCACAAGGCCGCTGTAGATCGTTCTCGACGTATGCTTGAGGCTGATGATTTGGAATCCGACTCGGACTCTGAATCCGAGGCTGACGGCCATACTGGTGGTATAACCGTCAGACGGACCGAGGGTGCCAATGCTTACGCTGGTGATGGGGAGGATGTCAGAACCATGAGTTTTGACATCTATGTTAAAGGTCAACAAATGAGAAGTGGAAGGGGCGCAGAGATGGCGAGATTCAGAATGTTTCCGTTCGTTGAGCGTAAAGGACGCAAGATCGACCAGTTTGGTGAAGGTCTTGACATCGGCCAATGGATGCGCAAGGGACGAGAAATCGCTGAAGAAGGAGAGACGGAGGAAGTAAGGGAAGCGAAGAAAAGAAAGGAAGAGGAAGAGGAAAAAGCGAAGCAAGCACCGGAACCGCCCAGCAAATATGTGAGCGAAAAGGTGGGAGTTGAAATGAAGGCTATGATCGGTTTCGTAGATATGGAAGGGTTGCATGATGGACAAAGTATCAAGACCATTATTTCAGACCTGCAGCCGCGAAAATTGGTATGTCGTATTTGCGTTTTGCTGTTTCACTCTAACATGCTTCACCAGATTATCGTGCGGTCATCCAAAGAATCTACGCGGGACCTCATATCCTTCTTAGGCAGCGCCACAGGGTTCACGAAGGAAATATTTAGCCCATCGCTAACCGAAGAGATCAAAATTGGTGAACACGTGCAATCATATTCTCTGACCCTTGGTGACAGCATATCCTCTGCTTTGGCAAAGAAATGGTCTGACGTGAGTCTTCACCAATCAAAGACAGTGGCAAAAAGCTAACAGTCATCTAGTTTGAGGGATATGAGGTGACGTTCGTGGATGGCAAGATTGTTCTTCCTGCCGGATCCACAATTCCAATTCTCGAAACCCCCTCCCTTGTTGGCCCCCTGGTTAAGACTGAAGCTGAGGGAGATGATGCCGAAGATGAAGCCAAACCATCGGCTGAAGAACTCGCAGCTGCTTCCGCATCGCCTATCTCATCATCTGTTCCCTTGCCCTTACCAACCTCAACGTTCATCGGGGACCTGCGTCTTGCCCGACTGAAGCATCGGCTATCTCTCCTCAATCCTCCTATACCGGCAGAGTTTGCAGGTGAAGGTGTACTTGTTTGTGGTCCTGGGATAGCTCAAGAAGCACAAGGGGCAGCAAGCGTAGTCTCAGTCCGGAAGATTGGAGAAGGCAAGATTGTCTTGGAAGGATGTATAGGTAGAGTGTACGTAGAAGTTAGAAAAGCGTTGTACGGGGGTCTGGCAAGAGTAGATGCTGCGTAGTTGCATCCAAGCCTCTCATATTTACAGATGCATTATTTTGTCCATTCATCCGCCGGTGCATCCTTCGCCGAGTAGCTGAGCTCGTCGAAATATTGCAAGAAGCCTACGACTCTAAGCAGCTAAAAAGATTAATTATTAGAGCCCGTTAAATAACACGAGCGACAAGAAATAAACGTGATCACGTGACTTGCATCAAAGTTCAAAATCATGCACTCACTACGTTCTTCGTTCATTCTTCGACGGCAGATACTAGTATAACCAGTTTAACTTCGCCGTGTTCGTGCAACTCCAGGAGAGAATTATAGTATGCCCAAAGCCACAAGAAAAAAGAAGGAAAAGCAGGCCGATTTTGTCGTATGTAAATTTCATGTCTTCCGTTCCCATAAAATTGACCCAGAGAGCAGAAAGCCAAACTCAAACTTGGTAAGGGCAAGAAGCAGGCTTCGAACACTACCGATACATCCTTCAAAGCGAGATGTAAGTCAATGATTTCTCATTATATGGCGCTCAGTAATACTTAACATGGAATGGTTCAGCGATTGCACTCCCCGGCCAAGAGGCTCTCAATCGAGCACTTCAAATTTCTGAAGGCGCTGGTCCATCTGAACCGACCACTGCCAATGGTTTGACTCTAGAGGATATCTTTATTCGTCTCAGGCATCCGAACTCCGTTGTCCGGAAGGAGGCATTGGGTGGACTGAGAGAAATATTGCAAGTAGACGTGAGCAGGGAAGTCGGCAAAGTCTTGAGAGCATTGGGGGGATTGGTCGCAGATGACGATGTTGCCGTGAGGAAAGGTTTACTAGGGCTTTTGGATTGGTATCTGGCCCATCTCTCTCAAGTAAGTAATGGTTGATATCCCTTTGCGACTATTGCTCTTCGCAAATGCTAACTTGCGCCAGTCGGTTCTATCCCCTCATCTTCCCCTTCTCGTTCTTCAAGCATCTTCCGCCCTCTCTCACATTTTCCCCGAGATTAGACTTGATGCCTGCAAGCTTGTACACCTAATGCTCCAATATGTTCCGAACCATGTTGTCTCCTCTTGGCCGTACGAATCGTCTAACATTCTTGAAGGTCTCCGTCTTGCTGTCGGGCTTGGTGGCGAGAAAGGAGTGCATTCGCAGATCGGAAGACTGACCGGCGGTGCAAAACTTGTGACGATGAAAGCAATGCGAGAATTTGTGAGAATAGGGTTAGAAAACGGTATGGCCCAAAAATGGGGCGAACGGTATCTGGAGGAGAGACAGAGTAGCAGGGAAAAATTCGAAGTGGTGAAGGAAGAATCTGGCTTAGAAAATGTGCAATTTGAAGGTTGGCTTGTAAGCGCCAGAATCTCAAAGCTGGAAGGTGATGGAGATGCTTGGGAGCTGGGGAGGTTGGGATCGTCAGGGGGCAAGGGCGACGAGGAAGGTGTGGTCAGCGTTCTCTCAGTACGTGACCACTCAAATAATTTCTAGATAGGCTAATTTGTTGCAGCAATTATATATTCAACTCCACCCCCTTCTTTTATCTACCTTCCTTGAAAACGCCCCTACTGCCTTCTCATCTTCAGCGGCTTCGTTTACTCCAACTTCCGAAGATATATCATTAGCGCTCTGTGTCATGACTGCATCTTTAACTGAGCTGCTCGCCGATGCGATCTTAACCCGCGCAACACCGGACGCAAATACTCCAGAACTCAGGCAGGTGAAAAGTTGCATTTCAGATTTTCATCGACGTATGACTGGATGGTTTCCTTTCAATTCTCGTACGACCCAGACACCTTCAGGAGTTACGCCGGGTTTTGAACTCTCATTGGCGTACGCTAGACTGGCTGTCCTTCTAGCCCCACGGCCTGTCGATTTGAAATTCACCAAACACTCAACGAAGCGCGGGAAAGAGGTTGGCTGGAGAGAGAGAGTCAAGGCCACTGAAGAAGCTTGGAAAACGATGAGGGAAGCGAAAGGGAAGGGCAAAATCGGACAGAATCAATGGGCCATGGAGGAGGTAGCGGACTGGGTTGTCGAAGTTCTGGCACCCAAAAAGGATGTCCTTGCACCTTCCCTAACCCCTGAAGCGTACTCAGCCCTTTTACCTATAGTTTGGGCTCTTCTCGCTCAACCACCTTCTTGTCTACCATCGAATGACGCCGACATTCCCTCTCACGTCGGGTCTGCTTTCATCGCCCATCTGATCCGCCAAGGGTCTTCTTCTCCCATTCGTGACATTGGTGAAGAGTTCCTCATTGCTCTCATTCTGGTGCACGAGAAGAAGTACCCAATTTTGCCTTTCTACATTGTGCCTCAGTCACCTTTACGTTCAATGATCAAGGGTTGGTTTGAAGGAATTCCAAAGACTCTTTTTGAATTGGGAATAAAAAACGAAAGCGCGTCTGAAAGACTCTTACGCTTTCTTCTTATAGTTGGTTCAAGAGGCGAAGGTGCATATGAGCAACCATATAGCCTGATTGATCCTACAACTTTCCCCAGCCTGACACCTAAACTTGCGCCATTTTGGCATCTCCAGCACCCTTCGAAGGGCTCGATTCCAGGCGCATGGACAAAGTTTAACAATGGAGAGGTAAAACGACTAGGTCTGGACGTAGCCATGGTGTGGAAACAATGGAACGGGGTTAGGCTAAGTGATGCCATCGGAAGGGTCTGCGGGCATGACCAATGGGGAGCTTACTGGAGAAGGTAGCGCTACATCGTCGCATCTCATATGTATGATTATTGTACCTGTACTTATACGACATTCCAGGGCACATACAATTACCGCGGAGTCCGAGCAGTGTGTATAAATAGCGAGGGGAAAGATTCCTGTAAATCTTAATTATCGTGTAGTATTATTGCTTAGTATCATCGTAGTACGCGATTTTGACAGCATACTATTAGGGAAGGTCACGATGCGATTTTTTTCTTAATCGGTTCTTCCCAATTGGTGCCTTAAGCTTCTTCGCCATCTACGATTAGATGACGTAATTACCAGAGGTAGTTATTACTTCGTCAGCCGGATGCTTCGGATCGCCGCCGAGAGATTGACGGGTAGAGGATGATAGACTGCACTGTATTTCTGGGCGAGTAGAAGAGTTGCTCTTTAGGTCACTGAGTTACTGCGAACAGAAATTGTAGATATGGCCAGCTCGGAAGTGCTTCACCCCAAAGCCGTGGCAGTAATAACAGGCGCTGCGTACGTCTTACTCCCACATATTCCGTCCTTGCGCAATAGAGAGAGATTCACAACCCACCGCTCAAACATCCCAAGGCTGATCTAGTCAATGATAGGTCAGGTATTGGTTTGGCTGCCGCCCTTCGTTATGCCAAAGAAGGAGCGTCAATTGTTCTTGTAGATATTGATCCAGCCGCTCTTGACCCAGCGGTGGAAAAGGTTAAAAACGTAGAAGGTGTTGGCACCGTGTTTGGTGTAAGAGTGGATGTGGGGAATATTAAAGAAGTGGCCAGCCTGCGGGATCGGGTTTTGGAGGAGTTTGGCGAGGTGAGTTGAGTAGTGTCGCAGGCTCCAAAACTTCAATCGGTAGCCGCAGGGTCGGGGAATGTGGGATGCTAATACCATAAGGATAGGTTCACATTCTTATGGCCAACGCTGGAACTTCTACTCAGGCTCCTACCTTCTCTTTGGGAACACCCTTGGAGGAGCTTCAGTCGCACTGGAACAAAGTTCTCAATACCAACTTCTTTGGTGTTTTAAACACGGCCCAGGCTTTCGCTCCGTTCATGGTAAAGCAGGAAAATTCAAGTGTTATCGTCATCACTGGGAGCAAACAGGGCATCACTTGCCCCCCGTGAGTGTTGTGTACGGCAAAGAATGAGTTTTAGCTGAAGATATGACAGTGGCAACGCGGGCTACAACGTTTCCAAAGCGGCTGTCAAGGTCTATGCCGAACAGCGTAAGTAAAAGCAGCATACAAAAAGAGCTGTTGGCAAGCTCACTATTCTCTAGTCTCTCATGAATTGCGCTCAGATCCCGATAGTCGCTGCACTGCCCATCTCTTCATCCCTGGCTGGGTTTTCACTAGTCTCACGGGCGCCAACAACATCGGGGCCACGAAACCACCTGGCGCTTGGACACCAGAGCAAACCGTAGACTACATGGTTGATAAAGTGTTTGGAGAGGGAGACTTCTATGTTATTTGCCCTGATAACGAAACCTCTACGGTGAGTTGGATCTGGAGGTGACGGACAAGCCTGATCAAGGAAATAGTCTTTGGACAAGGCGAGAATCCAGTGGAGCATGGACGATGTCATTCAGAACCGACCTGCTCTATCTAGGTGGCATCCTAGCTGTGAGTACTGTGGTTCAGAGACCGCCTTGCAAGGCGCTGATAACCCCATGCTATAACAGATAAGGCTCGCTTTGAAGATTTTATTCAATCGAAACAGGGTTTAGCGGCTCGAAGCCGCAGCCGTGGTCGGCCTGCCCAACGCGATGGTTCTCAGGTACCATCAGTGATATCTATCCCTTCTGAGACTGACTTGTTGGCTTTCCGCCGTAATTGAGCAACTACTGCAGATGATTAACACGACATATCATTTGTGAAGCCTCTAATCAGACATGCATAGGATTATGCAGGCCGTTGTTGCTGCTTTTGGGCCCACTCGTACATCCTCATTTCTTCCTCAGCAATCTCTTTCAATCTTTTATCTACGTCCGCTCTCTTTTTCTCCAGTGTTGCGAGATATTCTTCGTTACTGAGCTTTCGTACTGGTAGTATTTTGGTAAAACTTGACATCATGCGCTCCGGTAACGATGGTGAGGTCGGATCAGGAGCGGGCGTGGATGATTTCAAAGCGTCAAATGTAGCGGTTGGTTCGTGTTCAGAAGGAGCAGTATCGAGCGAGGACATCTTGGCTTGGCTTTTGGCGAGATAGCTTAATCGCATAACGCGTAGTTGATTGGCTGACGCCTGCAAAGCGGAAGTGATCAACGCAGAAGTAAACGCGGCCTTGCCAAACGTTGCACGTCCTCCTATAATGCCAGGCTTAGCTAACTCCTTAGTAATAGTAATTGAAAATGCCTCACGAAAAGCCGCAGATAGCGCTCCACCAGTCAAGGCTCCGGCAAGAGCTGAATCCAATACCCTGTCTGTCCGCATCTGTCCTATTGAGACGACCTGCGGCAGTTTGCTGCGTTGTTTCTCGCTTAACTGGAGTTCCAGTAGGCGTCTAGAATGGGATGGCGTGGCTTCAATAATAAGCAGCAAGGGAGAGACGAGATATTCCCGAACAGCTAATAAATCCTGTCAGGCAGTTGTGTGGGGAGCGGTAGCACGAAATTCTCACTGAAAAAAGCCAAGCCAGCGATGGACATATTTATGGTCATGTTGGTACCCAATGTGTATGGATTTTTGGACTGGAGCGCTCCAATTGAGGCTCCAGTGATAGCACCAAAAGTACCTGTAGATGATTGGGTCAATTTCGAAGCAAAAATCACATCACAGGGGGAGAAACGAACCTGTTGCCAGTATACCTTTAAGGACGAAGAGGGGAGAAGCAGAATCAAAGGGGTAGAGGAATGGACTGTTGGATGCGGAGTCTTTGGAGGTCATTGAGGGCTTAGTTTTAGGTTACTGTGTATAGTAGGTATGGATGTCTTTGAACGAAGGAGCCAGGAAGGTTTTGAGTATCAACAAGAGCGATTTCGGAAGTGGTATCCGTTGTAGCCTGCTGCTAATAAAGAAGAACATCAAATTAGGTGGAGGTTGTGCGGAGATAGTCTCAGCTCCGTTGCACGGGACGCTGACACTGACTGCTGTTCATCGCGGTGCGTGGTAATGACGATGGCGGAATATATTAAGGTGATAATTGAAGAACAAAGCCTGACGAATGAAGCGTATGCCAACATCCAATAGTTTAGTATACCTCTCTATTGCTAAAAATTCGTACCTGCCATCATGATATCCTCAAACGCAGCTCTCACCGTTGCCAAGGTCGGGCTCTTTCTGGCTACCAGGTCAAGCTTACAGTGATGTAGTATGCTTTGGGTGCATCCGTTACGGCTACAATATTGGCAATAGGTGGTTTGTGGTACTTCCAGAGAAGCCTTATCTATCCTTCCGGATTTCCAGAAGGATCTAGGATTGGTAAGTATTAACCAAAGTTCAATTTGGCAGATGGTTAAGCTGATGTTGATATCGAACACAACTTCAGTCGTCCCTAAACCGATCGAAGTGGGATGCCCATATGAAGATGTAACACTCACTTGCTCAGATGGAGTTAAAATCAAAGCCTACGTAATTATGGCTAGAAGAAAACCATTGATGGTGTCTGAATTGAGGGGACTTTCCCTGGCTGAACGAAAAGAGAGAGCACAGATGGAAATGGAGGCCTGGGCACAAGAGATGGGTGATGAAAAAGCCATCGAAGTGAGTCAAGATCCTTATATTGATGATCATTGGCCATAATAACAGCTGGTGGCAGTACTCTAAGTCAAGGCCAACGATCGTTATATTCCATGCCAACGCAGGTAAGACACCAAGACCCGGCCAGCGACATGAGCTGATCTATTGATTCATATGAATAGGTAACATGGGTCACCGTGTTCCATTAGCCAGACATTTCAACGTCGACTTTAGATGTAATGTATTCATGTTAAGCTACAGAGGGTAGGTTGAGGATGTTATAGGACACCCAGGACGAGGCTTACTTCTTATTTCTTACCATAGATACGGTCATTCGGAAGGAAAGCCATCCGAGTCTGGTAAGTTGCTCTCCTGTTGTATAATGCAGAAAATAAATGACATAAAACACTGTCATCATATCTACTTAGGCCTCCAAATCGATATCCAGACAGCAATGAAGTACGTTCAAGCTCACCCTATCCTCGGGCAGACAAAGATCATTGTATGTATATCATTGGGGCGGTTCTTTCGTTCAGAAGCTCACGACGCACAGCTTTACGGGCAATCACTTGGTGGTGCCGCCTGCTTTTACGCCACAAGTAAACATCGTGATGCTGTAAGCGTCTTTAGGCTATCAGCTGCCTATAACTGTATACTGAAGGTACTTCTTGCAGGTGGCCGGAGTCATTGTTGAGAATACCATGCTTTCTTTCAAGACCCTCGTTCCCCTCATCATGCCTCAGATCCCAAGGTTTCTCTTACCGATTCTCCTAACGGAGCACTGGGATGCCCATAAAACCGTCCCACTCATCCCCTCCACGACTCCTATCCTTTTCCTGGTTGGTAAGCGAGATACGCTTGTCAAAGCCGAACAAATGCTGGCGCTTCGTAAGCTCCGTGATTCAGGAAGAACAAGATGGCGAGAGTTTGATGGAGAGCATAACGATACTTGTTTGCAGCCAGGATATTGGGAGGAAATTGGAAAATGGTTAAGGGAAGAGATAGAGGATGATGGGGTGGAAGTCCTTGATCAGAACGACAGAGGGGAAAAGAATTCACTGAAAGCCACAACAGAAGACGCGACATTGTAGGGATATTGGTTACGAACTATAGGGGTGACGACACGTTTTCGCAGTTGCAGTCAACCGCTCACGGGTGTAATCTTTGGGAGTCCCGACACAGCAGCGGTATCCTGTCATCGTTACAAATGAACATGCAGTACTACATTTTCTCCTCTTCTTTCCCTACAAAGGATATAAATAAATAGTTAATTAACAATGAAGCGGCGGCTTCCGCTCTTGGGCATATTATTAATAAGTATTAGGTAACACTTATTAACTATTTATTACGTTTCGTCAGCCATTATGCCGCCGCCACTCTACCGTGAACTGTCTCACTGTCACCGGCCACATTCTCGACTTCATTTCCGTCTCTTTGCTTCTATACCTTTTCCTTATTTCACCTTGCCATCTACCGGGGACCCTCGTCTTGATCAAATTTATTTACTATCGTCTCGGACGCTAACCTCACAAGACAGTTTCAGCAATGGGTGGTGGCGATCTTAACATGTGAGTGCATTTAGATTGTACTCCGCGAGCAGATTTTTTGCTGACCCTTTATTCAATAATAGGAAAAAGTCCTGGCACCCGGTGCTCTTGGTCAATCAGGAGCGTGTCTGGAAAGCCGAAAAAGCTGCCAATGAAGAAAAGAAAATGCTTGCGCAGCTGCGCAAAGAGCGTGAAGAGGAGCGCCAACTTGAAGAGCTGCATCGTCTCCAAGAAGCTTCGACTGGCAAGAAAAGGGTTGAGAAGCTCGATTGGATGTATGCTGCTCCAAGCACAGAGGGTGGAGCCCTTGGGGGAGCTAGGATTGGCGAGAGAGATATGGAGGAATACTTGCTGGGGAAAAAGAGAGTTGATGAAGTGTTGGGGCAGGGTGACAAGAATGTGGGTAAACATCTGTTCTAGATCCCGCTGAGCTAATATCGTGTATAAGATCGGAGCGGCTAGTAGAGAATTCATAGCCCTTCAGAATGCCAACACGGCGCGAGACACAGCGGCGAAAATTAGAGAAGACCCTCTGCTTGCCATCAAAAAACAGGAACAAGCTGCTCTGGCAGCCCTGATGAACCGGCCTGATATCAGGAAGCAACTTAGGGCAGCCAAAAAGGCCAAAGAAACAAATGGGCAGGAAGGAGAAACTAAGGAAGAACGAAAAGCCAGGAAAAGAGCAGAAAAAGAAGTAAGCGAGTCTAAGTCTTTACATGAGTCTAAACGCTAAAGCGTCTTATGCAGGAGCGACGAAAGTCCAAACATCGGTACCACGACTCCCCTTCACCCTCTTCCGATTACTACGACGATCGTTATCGTAGACGTCATCGTGACTCTTACAATTCTCGAGACCGAGATAATCGACGGACTTACCGAGATCGCTCAGACCGCTCACGGACTCGGTCTGAATCACCCAAAAGGGGAAAAAAGGAGAAGGACTACTCCAGTAAAGATAAAGATTATCGAAGAAGGGATGACACAACGAGGGGGTCTTTCGATGAGAGTCTTGAAAAGGATGAAGGAAACCGGTGGCCCCATGGATCCGATGGATACAGGAAGAGTGATCATCGTGATGACCGTTTCCGCGAGCGGCAGCGGGATGACTACATCCCTCCTCCCCGATATTTTTCTCACAATTATTCAACTCCTTACGTTCGGCCACCATCGCCACCTCCATTTTCTGCAGCAGCTCCTGTAAACCGCAACACAAGTACTCTCGAAGATCAACGCGCCGCTCGATTGGCCGCTATGTCTGCATCTGCTGACGAACTCTATTCCAGCCGATCCAAATCACTTGCTGCGCGTGCTGAAGAGGAGCGTCGAGAGCAACAGAGAGATGAAAAAATGAGGCAGAAATATGGCAAAGAACAAGCCAGTGCAAACTTTTTCAGTCAACAAAGCCAATTGGGGTTGGGTGAAGCCTTGCAGAGAAGAGGAGGCAAGGGATTGTTAAAAGATATTTAGCATGTGTTGTATCGGTGATGAAACAGCATGTACGATTCTATCTAGATGTAACAGCATCAAAATGATCCGTCGATTTGACTTCGTGAATAAAAAAGTAAAAAATATCGCCAATACGTACGCGATCGTGTCGGTACGTATAGCGATGAATAAGTATGATCATTTGCAATTATAACACGTACAGCTTAATCAGTCATAAGTGTTGAAAACTATATATGCCCCTAGCGGGGGTTCAAACACAAATCGAATAAATCTCTCGCCTTTTACTAGAGATATCCGTGTATTTGGTCCGCAAACCCGCGTTCAAATTTGTTCCACACCCATTTCTTTGGGCTTTAAAAATCTTTTTGCTTTTCGGAGCTTTTTTAATTCTGCCTCCACATGTATGTCCGGCCATCGTTGTCAGTTATATGATCTGCCTGGATCTATTCGTTCGTTTACAAGTTATTGTATTTGGTACTCACAATTCATTATCTGTGACAGCTTTTGTACACTTCCCTTCTCCTGCTTTATCAACATTGTGAGTCCAGGTATACAATGACGACCAGCATAACAGTAAGTACTGTTTTTTTCGCCCACAGACTACAAATTAGTGATCAAAGTTATAAGGACGCCCGTCACTCCATACTACACCTTACTCCTGCCTCGACCCTCGCTTTGTCCTTTGACGATCCTCCTGAAACGGGATGGTCTGTCATGCCCGGCTTCGACGAGTCTATTCCTGTACCGTTACACCTGGAACCTCCACGGGGTGACGGGGACGAGATTCTACCCAGCCAACTGCATCCATCTTATCCTCTAGGCAGGCCGACTTATGGGAAGGGCAAAGGTATATCAGGAAAGGCTGGCAGAAAAGTGGGGAATCTTCTTGGGACTGTAGATGCTTGGGGAAAAGGATCGAGAACTGAAGCTGGGGCAGCGGGGGAACCCTGGTGCGGAGGAAGAGGCGAAGTGTGGGGGGAGACTGGGTTGGGGGTTGTTGTAGAAGAAGAAAAGCGGAGAGAAGTGCCTCCCGGAATGGCTGTGCGTTAAGTTCATGCCTCTCTGTGTCTTACTTCCGAGTCTGCGTCTGATGCCGGACAACTGAAAACAGGGCGCCAAACGTCCACCAACCCCGCCACCGCCGTCTCTTAGACCAAACCAACTGCCCCTTCCTCGATCCATTCATCTTAGACACATGCTGGAGCGACAACAAGTACAGGAAGAAATGCAGAGGCCTCAAGAAGGGTTTGATGGTCCGGTGCCAAATGAGACCTATGACGACTCGCACCAGCAGGGCGGAGACGCCGCTGCCGAAGAACAGAGCCATGGAGGCGATATGAGCCGATCGCAAGAGTGGGAAGGAGAAAGCGGAGAGGGAAGCTACCAATCGTAACCAATTGTAAACAAGTGATCTTGTGATAGTGAAATAGCTGCGACGACATGTACATTGCGATATTTGAGCAGATCCATACACTCATGCTACTGATCATTGCCTGTCTACCCCTATCACATTACGAACAACCTCTGGCAAAGACGTCTTGGCGTTTCCTTGCATAGTTGCATTCAACGCTGCAGACCACTCAGCGAGTTGTATGGTTTGATGGTGAGCTTTGGTTGGAATAGCGCTAAGGACAGGAATGGGTGTGTCTGGCAAGTCGGTGAGCAATTGAGAAGCCTCGAGGGGGATGGGGTGACGCGCTATAACATGATGTCAACATGATGCCAGTCTTATACGTCAAGTGAACGACGAATTGACGTACGATTGCCAAAACCAACATTCCTATTAAATGTTTGCCCAATTAATCGCTGCTTGCCGAACATTCCTTCCGGTGAATGGTCCACTACATCTACGACAAGGTGTCTCCTGGGTAGCATAGCCCTTTTCTCCCGGAATTCTCTAACAGGATCAACCCTCTTTGGCCTCTCAGTCCTTTTACTATCTTTAGATGCTCTGTCACGTCTCTGTCGACGTTGGACATCAGGAGGAAGTGCAGACTCGGCAGCTGCGACGAGATCGGGAGAGACACTTTTTGTACGACGTGCACGAGCATTGGGTCGTCGTAAAGGTTCAGGAGAGTCGGAATCAGTGACAGAAAAGAAGTCGGCATCGGTATTAGGGTTGGGAATAGCTCGGTGGCGCCTTTCCCTGCCAGGCTGATTTCATTATCACCTTGTCAGAGGGGAATTTTTCTGAAGTCGACCATAATAAAGCACTAACCTTCCTTGCATCCTTTAGAGTCGATACATTTCTATTTGCGGAATCTGGGACCTCTACTTTTAAGTCCTGGGGAAGGTGTCTCTTTCTGTCACCGTGCGGAGCAAATCCAAGAGCTTCAGCACTTGTGGGGTTGGGAGGAAGCTCCGGAGTCGGTTGAAAAAGGGCTGGACGAGTTGTGTGGAGTGCACGGAGGTTGAGGGGCTTGAAGAGGCTTGTAAGGACTGTCGATCGGGTGGGCATGGTGCTGGACAGTTGCGAAAACAGCATAAACACCCTGGAATAGATATATTCTGTGAAGAACGATCGTCGCAACCAAGAAGAAGCGACATGGGATAAACCCCGAAATCCCCGCTGGCTTTTTTCAGTCACGCGAATCTGATCCCGTTCCATCGAATGGCCTCCCGGTTCCAACAACCTCGAAAGCTTCGGTGACATCCATACAAAATCCATCTTCTCAATCCATCCAATTCGGCTTGCCTGCAGACTGTACTCCTTTCCATAGGAGAACCACTGCAATCCATCGTTTGCCTCTATTTCCATCCCAAAGTTGAAGCAGCCAGAAAATGTCCACAGAAGATTACGACGGTTAGTGTACTTCTCGACGCGAAATGCAACACCACTAACGGGAGGCTTTGTAGAATTTGGTAACTATATCGGAGGTGACCTCGACTCT
>NC_026749.1:1235780-1295780 GCF_000149245.1 Cryptococcus neoformans H99
ATAATGGGAAGTGCAATGTCCCCGCTTGCGCTTTATTTGGATCGGAAAGTGCTTTGCTGCGTGTTGGCCAAAAGCAGACGGAGGAACTCTATCAGGATGTTACAATAGTTACTGTGGAGGGAAGCGGCCATTGGACAGCGTCCGAAAACCCTGTAGATTTTGTCGACAAAGTGATCGAGTACATCAGTCACCATTGAAGACATTGAACAAAACAACAATAGAAGTGCTTAGAATAATGGAGATGCAAATCATTTGCCGAAGTTAATGTAGGGACTTCCGAAACATAAGACATTTGAAAGGCAATCTATACTGGATCATAAGCTATGTAGGTTCCTTAATTAGACGCACAATGACAATTCTTCCAGCCCATGTTAGGCCAATAACAGCAGCTCATCGCCTTGTAAGACATCTGCTCCGATACTGGAGCAACAATTCAAAATTCACATGTTTCGTATGCCTTTTCCTGGTCTATTGCCGCGGCCAGCACCTTAACCTTACATAGCCTCAGTAACCGTTGAGCCAGCACCCGGAACAGAACAGCGACCAACCAATACTAGTTTTAGAACGTTCTCCGCCTCCGAGGAGGTGCTGAGCCATACTGTGCCTTGATCGGGGCATGCGTCAGTGTTATTAAGCCTTGTAACCTGTTCGTTGATTTTGATGGTTGTGTAGCTCTGCTGTTGCACCTTTGATGACATCCATTGCTCTGAAATAAGTGACGGCAAGGAATGAGGAATAATCTCAGCTAAGTCTTCGCTGCACAGGTTGAAGAGCTTTGCTACGAAAGGTGTCAAAGCAATGACTGAGTCTCTTATGTGATTAACTCATTCGTGTACGGATCGATGGCTGAGATGTGGCGTTTCATTAATCATTAATATGTGAAGAGACTCTTTAACCATAAAGCACGAAACCCGAACCCAAGCGATACCCCATAGTGACTTGTAATGTAAAATAAATCTATGACGCAGGGGCAGCATCAGAGCATTTCCTTCGATTTCTGTTAGGGAATGGAGTAGTAGGTAATTTAGGAGGATTCTTGACGGAGGCGTTGTCACCCAGTTCGGTGTGCTCCGTTACTCGAAGTTCTGACGATGTCTTTAGCTTTATCAACATAGCAGTTGGTAGGGTACTCACTCCACGCACCATCGTCACCCTTGACACCTTGCACAACGTTCCTTTTCAAAAACCTAGCCAGTTCTTTCCACTCTGTGATGCGCTTGGCAACTTCGTCTACGCCGATACTTTCCTCCGAAATGGGTATGACAGGTGGGGAAGAAGCGGATGGTGGAGGAGTAAGGGTCGGAGAAGAGAAGGTGGCACGGAGGGCTGTAAGCAGGGCATGGTGTCGGGAAGGGTCGCCTGAGAACAGATGAACATGGGTCAAGGAGAAAAAAAGTGCAAGGGGCGACGTACCCTGAAAAGTGATTCTGGCGGCGCGAAGGACTTCACGGTAGGCAGATCTTGCTGCTGGCTTGAGTGCTGTCGGGAACTTGGTCATGCTGTAGAGAGAGAACGGCGAGGAGAAAAGGTTGGTTTTCAGTATTGGGATCAATGTTGAGATGATGTCGTTTTCCGAGACGAGATAACGAACGGCGTTTCTGACGGACATGAAAGGGTAACATAATATTCATCAGCGGAAGCAAATATCAGGCACCGGAGGAGATCCATCAAAACAACATTCGGTTTACCGATTTGCGACGACCACTTCTTGCGCCGGTTTTGGCAGCCATGAGCATATTCCGAAGAAAGTTTGCGCGTTGTGGCTGCCAGTAGTACAACAATTATTAATACACGAAACACGAACACTCGCTGGCGACTGTTTTTTTCACTCCTTAATACGTGAATATAGCCTTCACAGAGGCGGTATGCTCGGTGCTTTCAACTTCTGGTGGATGGCCACCTTAACCTTATTCGCTGTACTGAAGGTCGAAGCAACTGTAACTGGTGAGAAGTGGTGTAACAGCGTGCGTGGTATAACGGCACTTTTCGCTGGCTCATGCTTATCTTACAATGCCTCCTACTCAGTATCTATGTGTTACTGGTAAACATGATAGCTCACAAAAGCTTGATCTATGTGAGTTTCCCAAGGACTATGTCATTCAGAGCCGTCTTTTATCTGACTGTCTTTGATCGAAATTATAGATACTCTTGAGCCTCCTCAAGAAAAGAGAATTGCCAGGGATGATTTTGGATGGATAGCTATGTGAGCATTTACCCTTATCGCATCTTTCAATATATCATGGAACCTGATAAGGTGATTGAAACCTTTCAGTGGATTCGGGTCGACCATGGGCAAGTTACCACTGTAATGAATGAAGGAAAAGAACGCACGCTTATGGTATAAAAGCTAACACGCCGATGGTTATTACTTGGCCCAATTCTGATGGAACTATTACTCTTTCCCAACGAGAAGCAAGCAGCAATGTGATGCCAACTGGTGCGTTTATCATTACCTACTTATCGTAACGACGCAATGTTGATGAATCCTCTGAATTTCTCAAGTCGTCTCATCACCATCACGCAAGGCGAGCCTGAAGTCTTCCCTGTCATATTCTAATTCTTCTTCTACATCCATTACATTTACTGTCCCCTCGAATTCTTTCACTACCAACCAAACCTCTTTGATCTGGGCATACTCTAAGAAGAACCCAGGCAACTCTGCTGTGAATGCTATGATAAAGCAGCACACTGCAAGTGGGAATACAGAGCTGAATCTGCTTTCGACACTGATGAACTCGACAAATACGACCGTCACTTCTGGCGCAGACTCTGAATCACCTGCTGACAGTACATCCCGCCAGGCACTCATTGCTCATGTGGCGTGCGGGGCCGTAGCGACAATGGCACTTTTCCCCTCGGGAATTCTGGTTCCCAGGATAGCTAGAGGCTTGACTGGGAAGAGGTGGTGGTTCCCTGTGCATGGTGTTGTCAATGGATTGCTAGGATTTGGGTTTGTAGTTGCAGCATTTGGGATTGCCAAAGCCAACTTCTCTGGAGGATACAATTCTACCCATAGAGTCAGTGGATAATTCAATCTTATTATGGTTAGGCGCTGACATAAAGGTAGAAACTTGGTCTAGCACTTTTTGTCCTCTGTATCTTTCAAACTCTTTTGGGACTGTTTGCGCACTTTTATCAACGGGTTCATCGCCTGCAAACAACCGCCGGTCGGGGCCCAACCAACTTCATCCACATGGCACTTGGTTTGGTCATTATTGCAGTAGGGTGGGGTACGGTTTGGAAGGGTCTGGACGAGGAGTGGGGCATGTACTCTGGCACAGGTCAACCTGGTATAGGATGGAAAGCTGGATGGGGACTCATTGTTGCTGTGCGTTCCGATCTTGTGGGCTGTTTGCACAATTGCTAATTGTAGACGCAGCTTGCATCCATTGCTTATCTAGGTGGACTCTATCTTCTTCCTCGCCAATTATCATTTGAACACCAGCGTCGATTGTGGGCTTCTTCTCTTGGTCACGCTTCGCCCTCTGTTCAGAAATCGAGTTCTACCATTCGACACTCCACTCGCATTAATGGCGAAAGTATGAGCCTGGCCTATCTCCCCAATGGTAATGGTTATGGAGACCTCCCAAACAACCGTCTGCCGCCTCCGCCGCCTCCTCTTCCGCCACCTCCACCCACTCATTTGATGAGGTTACCACCCCCGCCTATACCTCCCAATAGGCCTGCGGTCGCGCATTATTAGAGTATATGGTGTTGATAGCATTTTGGTACTTTTTGAGGGTGATCATGCAAGTATTTCAGTATCTAGCTTCTTGGAAGTCGTCGGTCATCACAGCATCAGTCATCTGAGATAAATAGCCGTCATAGAGTATATAGTGCTGGCCATGCAGAACATGTCATATCAGGTCTGAGACTGTATTATTTTCCCGATGATTGAGACCGAGGTTGGTGTCAAAGATCTGGAGGGGTTCTGATATCCTGCAGTGTATGGTCACCACCACTCTACTTGCATTTATTTGTATGTACCAGTACAGTAATCATGCATAAAATAAGGGAGACGTAACTTGCTCGCCGGGGAGCGAGGTCGCACCACTTTCCGCGAGACACAGCCACGGCAGTATCCACGGCGGGATATATACCCGCTATCGGGCAAAGGCCCGATAAACACCATACAATTCCCATCTTCTCTCTCATCTCCATCTCCATCTTCATCTCTATTTCCATTTCCATTCTCGTCTATCATCAACATCTCTCACAATGTCACAGATGGGTTCAGTCTCAGGCTGGTACACGAACGCATAGTATGTTAACCTGTAGTCTCTATCAACTCACAGCTAACAGTATCTAGCTCGGGGTCATTCCGATCATCTCGCCTTCGAGCTCCTTCACTATTGCCCAACCGTCAAATTCCCGCGCCTGTTCAACAGACCCTCGTCATTGATGTCGCTCACAATATACACACCGGTATGGATATGCAGGGAGAAAATGGTAAAAGCAAAGTTAAAAGGAGGGAGACGGTGTTCGGTCCGGATGTCGGCGAAGATGATGAACCGGGATGGACCGATGGAGCCAAAGAAGAAATTAGTGTTGATGTCGTCAGAAAATGGGTTGAGAAGACTAAGGCTGATGAAGTAAGTTTCTGTGTCGGATTATTTTGAGAGGGCGATGTTGATGCAAGCATAGGGATTACACCCGACTACGACTCTTCAAGCATTAGTGAACCTTAAACGACCGACACTGCTTTTGCAGCAAATTGAGCAGTCCGAGCCAGCGGAAGAGACCAACAAATACGACGAAATTACCCCGGTTGCATATGAACACCAAAAGGGAGAGCCCGAAGAAACAAACTTCGCTCCACCCCTGCACACTCTCAAATTTTCTTATGACGCTACCACTCCTTCCGTTCGCATCTCTCTTCTTCTATATCCCACCCCCCAACCCCCCATCGAGGGGAAAGAAAGTATTTTGGAGGACCATGAGCCCCGATTGCTCTATGACGGTTTGCATCCAGGAGGGTTTGGTCAAGTTTTCGAGCTGCCCAAGAAATTCGCTATTGATTTAAGGTCCGCGATCCAAGTGCCAGCTGAGGAAAAGGAGGAGGAAGGAGATGAAGGAAAGAAGGGCGCATTAGTGGCGCATGGTGATCAGGCTGAGCAGGTCCAGCAACTTGATGTGGGAACTCAAGGTCAACAAGACAATCAGGGAAGGAGAAGATTTGGACTCTTCAGAAGCAACAGGGGCGATAGCGGTGGTCTTGAAGAGTCACAAATTGAGATGACGAATCAGGGTGAAGGGCAAAAAGAAGGGGAGGTAAAAGAAGAGAAGAAGCCTATTGAGCAAGGAATGAGGGTTCTGATCAGAATTGATGGTGTTGGCCCACAAGGTTGGTATCAGTCATATTTCTGATGCATAAGAGGGGATGTGATATCCATGTGCTGATTTTAAATTTAGGCGAGTCTTTAAAGAGACGAAATGCTCAGCTTACGCACATTCTCATCACTGGGACATGGGTAAGCGATCCCAATGGCAGTGAGAACTCTCAAAGTGGCAAGAGAGTGTGGGTTGTCAAAGTTGCCCGCCGTGAAGCAGTTGTAAGTCTTCTTCGGTTTCATCCCAACCCTTGTCACTTACGACATATTATTTAGATTGGTACACACACATTCCTTCTCAAGGAGATATTTGGTCTTTCTCAAGCATCCTCTTCTCCTGCCTACCCACCAACCTCTGACGATCCTTACGCTTCCACGCCTAACGAGTGCATCGTTTGCTTGACGTCTCCTCGAGACGTTGTGCTACTTCCTTGTCGACACTTGGTAGTCTGTCGAGAGTGTGCAGTGGGTATGGTTGAGTTTGGTGCAGGTAATAGGGTGGCCCGAAGAGAGGAGATGGACTCTGCTGAAATTGGGCAGAATGGCGATGCGTTTATTGAAAATGGCACCGGCGGTGGCGGTAGCAGTGGAGGTAATGTGCCTCAGGTTGCTGGCGGCACGACTGCAACGGGGAGGGAGAGAAGGAAGAAGAAAGTCAAGGGATGGTACTGTCCTGTTTGTCGACAGCCGTATACTTCACTCCTTCGCCTAGCTCTTCCTGAACCCTCTGATCGGCCCGCTCGACCTTCGTCTCGTGCATCTGTCCGTACAACAAGGACAACGAAATCGCTTGCACCCACGCTTCCCGATGGGGCAGAAAGGATGCTTGAGTCACTTCGTCCCCAAGGCGGGGGAGATTCTGACGAGGATGCGGATGCAGTCGACGAAACACAAATTCATGAGCCCGAAAGGCCAAGATTTGTGTTGGAAGAAGACAAGGAAGAGATCGAGCACCATGAGAACCTCGAAAGCTCACCAAACCCAGCACCAATGCCAACTGCCGCTCCGGTCTCCACTTCTGCATCTGCACCTGATGGTGAACACAGCGTAGGTGAAGGCCCCAAAGGATGGAAAGAGGTAGCGACCTAGTGTGATATGGTTCATGGTGGTGTTTTTCAGTCCACATCTGTGTAGTGCTTGGCGTTTTTTTTCCTGTTTTTTTCAACAGTGGTTGTCGGCAACTTGTATCATTTGTTTACGCAAATTGTTCTGCTACTTCATCAAAGTAATTTGAAAAATATGTATTCAAGACTGTTACGCGACTGACACCCGCTCTAACGTCCTATCCGTTGTATTGAGTCTTACAAAGGTACAAACAAAGCGGTATATCCCCTGGAATGTGAATGTGTAGAAAAGTAATGGTGACTATTGTTATCGGTGTCTGGCTGTTCTATCTACATTTTTTTTTCTCGTCCCACGGACCACCAGATAGATGGCTTTTTAACGAAAAGCCAAAACATAGGTACACTGCATGACACTCTTTCTTTCCGGCACGCGGCGTTTATATTACCTGTTCGTACTATACAATACCATCAGGACTGTTGGCCACTACTATACTACCAAAGCGTAAACAAATTATTACGCGCATCTTTCGGTTGTTTTTATCGTCTTGAAAAATGCAACAATAGCTGATAAGACTTTGCGATCATCATGCGCCATGACATATACGTATTACAAAACCCTATCGCTAAACTATTACAGAAACACAACTTTTATACCGTTACAAGCATTACCAAGGACTGTTATGATATAGCAAAAAAGGCCAGCCCCAGGATTTCTAGATCCTGGGTGCTATCCGTGAAATGTCATCATTTTATATCCACTCTGAGCCATCGTCCATCACTGTACATAGTCCCATTAGCATTATCAAACGGCCGCCACATTCATAGGCTCACCTCCGCTTTGTCGTACAACCAATCTGGCCCCTCCCAATTCATCATCCTCGTCTTCACTTTCGCTCTCATCGTCATCCTCGTCATCATACCCTAGTGCAGCATCGCTTTGGGTATATTGTTGCTGCAGTTGTTGAGTGAGGACCTCTTCAAATTCATCTTCCCCTTCAGCATCAGCGTCGTTGTAATCTCCACCTTCTGCTAGACTTTGTCCAAGCAGGTTGGCAAATTCATCCATACCGTCTTCCTCTTCCTCCTCCTCCTCCTCCGCTTGTTCTCGAGTTTCTTTCCCCCTAGCTCTAAGCTTTCTCGCGGAACTGGCTGGAAGTTGCACTTCTTCGCTCACCCCAATCTCTTCATCCGAATCTTCGATATACTCCGCGCTCTTGACTTTGCTATGAGACGTAATTTCGGCTTTCTTCCCTTTGGCTTTGCTCTTCGCTCCTGTAGTCTTGCCTTTACCACTCTTGTTCTTCACGTTCGTTGTGATGGACCGTGTGCGTGCGGAACTAATGACAGGTATAGGGGCACTTTCAAGAGGTTTATTCCGTAACAAACTCTTTCCTCCTTTGCCCACTCCCCGATTTCCTTTCAAGCTTTTCAAGTCCTCATGTGGAGGTGAAGTTCCTTTATCTCTCCCCGTCTTCTCAACCACTGCAGTCCTGGCCCTCTTCGTAAGGCGGAGCATTCCGTCCCCTGTTCCCTCGTCCTCTGCCCGGTTGGATATCTCAGGAGGCTCTTCCTGAGCTGTATGAAGAATATTAGCTGCAAGAGGCACGGAGGAAGAAGAGGTTGTACTGGATGTCGAGGCGGCGTATGTATGTGACGCATTACGATTGAGAGTTAGGTGCAGTGTTGTCGACAAGGGATGAAGCTCAAATGTCTACCATGGATCAGCGGCTGCAGTCAATAGATCAAAAGTAGGGCTATGAACTAACGTTATTTCCTTCGTTGAAGATCATCACATACTCTCGACCTTTCACAGTCTCCTCCCTCACGTCGAAAACCTGGGATCCGTTCTTGACGTCAAACACGACCTGTACAGACTGGTTGGTGGAAGAACCTTGAGAGGGGTAATAAGTACCAGGAGTGGCATGGGTTACTGATGCCGGCTTGAATGCATCTGCAATGACAAGATCAGCGATACATCGTTTCGACAAGAGCGGTATCCTGGGGTTGTGCAGGTAACTGCAGGAGTGCCCAGATACTCACAACGCATCGCTATCAGCTCATCCTCTTTGTGATTGAGGCTTGAGAGGTCGAGGTTGTAGGTGCCATGAGGTGCGCTGGGCGCCATTTTGACAGACATAGCTCAGGGGAGGATACTGAGTTGGAATGCAGCCAACAAGTATTACAGGAAAAGGGTCGAAGAATAGGAATGGCGCACTTGTAACACTCAGGCTGAGGCCCTTATCGGCTGCTTCGGCTTCTCGGATGTCTAGGCCCGTGTGAATTGCTGATGTCATCATCACTTTCATCCATCCTTTCGCGTCCAAACCGAAAACAGCTCAGCTGCAATCCATCTAATCTCTCGTCAGTTAGCGTCTCCGACTCTGTCCATAATTATACCCCGTTCGAATGTCCTATCAGTACTCTAACCCTTATCGCGGATATTACGGTCAGTCCGAGCCACCACCCCTGCCGTATGAGGATCGTGTCCCCGTCAAAGAGCAGTTTAAGGTTCTCTTTACCGGCCTTCCCGCGGGACTCACTTCTCAGGACCTCTATGTGCGTATTCCGTCTTCTGGGGGAATTGATTTACATCAGCTTACCCTGGATTAGGAAGCCTTGACCAAGTCACCGTTGAATTTACCCCGTACAACCCGTGTATTCAATATGCATCAACCCGATGGGCATTTTCTGGGCATCGCTGTAGTAAGTGTAGATACGCAGGTTGAAGCCGAGCGGCTGAGAGTAGAATATAATGGAAAAGTGATCGATCATAGTGAGTGTGATGAGCCTATCTTTGATCGCTCTTTTGCTGACTGACAAGCATTAGATTATCGACTATCTGTACATCACATACTTCCTGTGGACCATAAATATCCGTTGCTTAACGCTGTTGGGAGCAGTTCTGCCAATCCTGCTCAAAACTTGCAACATACTAGGCCTGGTGCTTCTTCTTCAGCCGGCAAAGCGAACCCTGCTTTAAGAGATCACGTACACATGTCTTCAAGCAGTGCAAATCAATCTAGGTCCAAAGGAAAGCAAAAAGCTATCACTTCGGTTCCAAATAAGAAGGAAAGTGGAAAGCCGTTGGGGTTAAAGTTATTAGATAGAATAAGCAAACCAAATAAGCCCCCAAATCAGATGGATCAAATTACGTACGTGCCGTAGATTTAAGTCTTTATCTAGCTAATGCTGGCTATAGCCTCCTTGAAAGACAAAGGGCCAATCTCCAGAAATTTAATCCAGGTGGGCCAGGCAAAGCGTTTGCGATGCGCATACAACCTTCCATTCCTTCCAAGACTAGGAAATCTAGAAAATCCAAGGCTGACAAGGTGGCCGCAAAATCAAACCACGGAGCTGCCTCTAAAGTGTCAAGAGCCAAAAAGAAACTCAATGACAGCGCGATGGATATGGACGAGGATTTGACATTTGAGAATACGGCAAACCACGGACAAGGATACTGGAGGAAAATAGGCTGAGCGAGAAAAGGGGGAATGCCGGGCGAAGCAAGCTGCGAAGAAAGCAGCTGTTGTCGAAGTTCCCGATCTAGTGAGGGGTGTGAGGTTTTGGACATAGGCAGATGCATTTTGGGACTGACTGGTATGTACACTCAGCGATCATCATGTGATCGGCTGGTTGTTGTCGGGACGAGCAAACCTACAATCACCAATAATGACACTACGATCTGTTACTGCCCATATTTCGCAGTTACGTATACGTACGATAGACAAAAGGGAAAAAGGAACGCGAAGAACGACATGTCGATTTCGGAGACAACGATTACGTATAATGAACACGTGATTTCCACGCGTACGCTTTTTTGTATCGAGATTTAACCGTCCGTTCGTCTTCATCGTCAACCGGCCGGTGATTCTAGGAAGAGATCCATCCATTTTTTCACTACATTCTCGTTCTGATCACTTTCTTCTCGCCATAGGTTACCGTTACACACCATTATCCTATCCGCTCTCATCTTTACCTTTTTCCTACCAATCGCCCATAGAAGTACTATCTTTGCCACCTTATCTCCTCCGCCGCCTCCACCTCCACCATGGCACCCACTCGCCCACCAAACGTCGAAATGGCCACCAAGCGTATTAAGAAAGAGATCGCTGATTTGGCCAAAGAAGATCTTGGCTCCATCATCCTTGCTCCTGAAGAAACCAATATCTTACATTGGAAGGCGAGAATACCTGGACCTGTTGGTTCGCCTTACGAAGGTGGCGTTTTTGATGTGGACATCAGAGTGCCTCATGATTACCCGTGCGTGAAAGCATATGCTAAAGGAGGATTATTCCTCATTGAGTCGCAGCTTTTCGCCTCCTCATTTGCAGTTTATGACCAAGGTCTATCACTGTAATGTGGCGTCTAACGGTGCTATCTGTAAGTGCCTTCTGCTCGACGACTATATTGCTGCTAATGCTTGTCAGGTCTTGACGTATGTCTATTGTTTTGGATACATATGCCATTGATGCTAAAGTTCCCGCAGCTTTTGAAAACCGCCTGGTCCCCCGCCCTCTCATTATATAAAGTCATACTCTCTCTGTCTTCCCTCTTGACCGACCCAAATCCGGCAGATCCTCTAGTTCCCCCCATTGCTTCGGAATATCGGAACAATAGAAAGAAGCACGACGCGACTGCCAGAGAGTGGGTCAAAAAGTAAGTCTCAGGAATTTGCAAAGGTTTGATCGAGTGCTAATGCCGAGATGGTATAGGTTCGCATTACCTAAATCGAATCCACCACCAGTGCAGCTCAAACCAAAGCCTCAGCCGCCCACCTTACGCCGAACAATCTCACGCTCTCTACCCGCTTCTACATCGCCCGCCCCTCCACCTCAGCTTGCCGGTCAAAGGCGCGTCATTTTAGAAGTGGGAGATTCTGACGATGAAAGCGATATACAAGTATTGGGAGATAGCTCACGGGGAAATAGCAGTCACCCAGCAGCAGTAACGACCAATGGAGGGGGAAGGCAAAAAAGGGCAAGGACTAGTGGGCAAGGAGGGAGCGCCGGAGATGCGATCGTTATTGATGAGTAGACACACAGAATGTGACGGATAGTGGGTGATAGAGATATTTCGTGGTATGGTCGTTATGCTGATGTCATAAACCATTTGTGATATAGGAAGAAAATGCGCCGATACTTCTTTGCAGTGTAATTCATGATATGTTATGATTTTTACGACCCTGCTGCTCTCATATGGTAGTACGTTTCGTTGTTGTTATACAGTCTCGAGTTCGGCGTGATTTGAGGAAGCCGATTTCCACGGACGAGCCGAAGTGCTTCTGTCGCCATTGGATGATGCAGTGGGCAAGAATGATAAATGCGACACCATTTGAACTCAGGCCAATATAGTAGTAGTAAAAAGCGTATAGCAAAGAATCGTTTGATAATGTTTGATTTTCAGCAATTGTCTATGGATTGGTAACGCACACAGATCGGGCCACCTCTGATAAAATGTCTCCGACGGAGGAAGGATATATATAGAAGTACAGTAGTAGTGTAGTACATCATCCAAACTTCTATTCTGCTGAATCGTAGTAACAAATAATGAGTGGGACTATTTACGGACTGATAAGGCATGCAAGTATGCAATTTTTACGATTATTTATATCTGTTGTCTGTGTACTCTGCCCAGAAAAAGTCAGGAGCCGAACCCAGTGCAGCACATGTGTTGTCGGGATTTCGGGACTATCTTCAGGTGGCGGATTGTTATGACGCTGTCGCGTCTTCGGTCAAGATGGAACGCAAGCGTTGACACTCAAGGCTCTCATCTCCAGTCTTACTTCCTCTTGCCAGACGAACTTGCATTCAACATGTCTCTCAACACTAGAAAGCAGGAAAGGGATTTCACGGCGGAAGTTAAAGCACTCCAGCCAGAGGCTGAGCAGCTAGCAAAGGTTCGTGAATCTCACTTGACAATGGTGCCTAGCTGATCTATGGACCCAGAATGGCAAGCTCGAAGAAGCCATTGAGAAGATTACAGTTTTAGAAAAGCAGACCCGTAATGCTTCCGATATGTCCTCCACCTCTACCCTCCTCGTTCTCATGGCCCGTTTATGCTGGGAAGCCAACAATCTAGACCAGCTGAATAATCAATTGACCCTCATGTCTAAGAAACACGGACAGCTGAAAGAACCTGTCGTGAGAATGGTAGATGAGGCGATGGTGTGGCTGCCTGCGTTAAAGGAACAGAAAGAACAGGGCAATTTTCGGAGTGGAAAAGATAGATGGTTAGAACTGGTTAAGACTTTGAGAGATATCACGGAGGGCAAGGTGTGTTAAGTCGAGAGATGTAGAGCTCCCAGAATCTAACGATAGATTAGATCTTCTTGGAACTTCAAAGGGCAAGGTTGACTGTCATGCTCTCGGCGTATCACGAAGCTCTTGCTGAGGCTGCTCCCCAAGAAGCCCCACGTAAGCTCCTCCCACTGCTTCATGTCAATGTAACTAACAGATACCCAACTTCAGCAATTCCTGGAACTTCGCCATCAATTAAGCCTGAGGACAAGGAAAAATCCAAGGCCGAGCCTGTTACTGCTAAAGAACATCTTGACGTCGCAGCAGACCTCATGTCTGACTTACAAGTTGAAACCTATTCAAGTATGGATAAGCGCGAAAAAACCGAGTTGTGCGTTCAGATTAAACCAGATAGGGTTGAGCATCTGCTGACAATGTACTAGCATCCTGGATCAAATGAGATTAGAGAGCATGAGAGGCAATTGGGTGCGAGTCAGAGTTGGATCGAGGAAGATCAACCGGGTCTATTTAAAGGAGAAAGGCACCCAGGTGAGACCCAGTATTCTCCTCGCGGTTTAGGCAATATTCAATTAACAATTGCGCAGGATATTAAATTACGATACTATGACTTGATGGTGCAATTGGCTTTGCAAGACGACGAATATCTTGAAGCTTGTCAAGCTTATCAAGAAGTATGGGATACAGAAGAAGTTAAGAATGACTCAGCGAAAGAACTCAGTGTGAGTTATAATATATAGTTTATTCTGTCGAAGCTCATATTAGCTCAGGTCATCGAGAATATTATGGTTTACGTTGTTCTCGCATCCTATAACAACGAGCAATCGGACATGCTCCATAAACTGTATGCCAACACTGCACTGCAAAAAGCTCCTCTTCATTTGTATGTCTTCCTTTCTTTAAAAAGCACACTCTCTAACCAATGCTTTAGCGATCTTCTCAAATGCTTTGTTACAAAGGAATTAATGCGTTGGTCCGGAATCGAAGGCATCTATGGCCCTACTCTTCGTCAGTCTCCTATTTTCGCACCCGGGTCCACACTAGGCAAGAAGATTGGGGTCACGGAGAAATCCCAGAAGGACGCCGAGAAGTTTGACAACCCTGGTGATGCTCGATGGGATCAGTTGCACAAGAGGATTATCGAACACGTAAGTGACACGGTATGAAATTACTACAGTCACTGAACATTTGCCTTTAGAACCTTCGGGTTATAGCTTCATATTACACCCGCATAACCATGCAGCGGCTCACAGAACTTCTCGACCTCCCCTTACTCACCACCGAACGAACACTCTGCAAGCTTGTGACTGACAAGAGTATCTATGCCCGAATTGATCGCCCGGCAGGTATTGTCGATTTCAGAAAGAAGAGAAATGTGAACGATGTACTGAATGCTTGGAGCGGAGATGTCAGCAAGATGCTTGACTTGGTGGAGAAGACTAGTCATCTGGTTTCCAAGGAGTACGCAATGCATGAGGCAGTCAAGGGTAAGAAGATTGCAGCATAGGTGGGGGCTAGGAAGTAGATGTAGACTTGTACAATGCAGAAACCATGTTATTATTAAGAGACATGATATGTCGTTTTTTCCGATCATTGCTTGGTATCTTTTAGTTCACCTATTACAGTAGTGATGATATCAGGTTCATGATGGTCGATAGGTCAATACGACTGTTGTCAAGAGTGTTTACATACTGTAATCGAAATAAATAAAAGGGTATACTAATGAACAAGAATGGCACCAAAAGGGGTAGCACTGATAAGAAAATGGAAGAGGTTAACAAAATGCTGTTCGTGTACAATAAAAATGGTAACGATGATGAATGATAATGCTAATACTGAACACGCCCGAACAAAACTTTCAGTCTGTGTCTGTCTATTTATGGTGTCTTCCTAACTTCTTTAGCCCGTTCCACTTCTTCTTTTCCGTCCCCGTTCCGAGTTCGTCTAAGCTAATCACTCTACCACCGCGCCAGTCGTTCTCGATTACTGTAAAATCACCATTTTCCTGTTCCTCGTCGTCGCTCTCGTCGTCGTTGAGTGGCTGTCCGCTGAATCTATGTGAAAATAACGAGGCATATGGGGTGGGGGCTAACGGACCTAGACCGATGGCAGTTCCACCAGAGTTGGCTGCCGGGGTGCTCTTGCGGGTACCTGCTGAGAGACCCTTGCGGGAGGGCTGAGAATGGATCGATGGCGGGAGAATGTAATTGTGAGCTTTATGTGATGAGGAGGTAGCATTAGATCCTCTTCGAGTCCGCTGTTCAGGCTGAACATTGGACATTACCGGCACGGGGCCGGAGATATGGGGATATCGCTCTTCTCGCTCTTCCCCCTCCGCATCTCCATCACCAATTTCGCTTGTCGCAGCTGAAGTGGGGTTGTTCCTATCTTGATAACCACCCCCATGGGTGCTGTGACCCATCGGCAAATTCCCAGATGCCGATCGCAAACGGCTCGTAGGTCCAACGTCCAGCCAGGTCTCATGAGCTGAGCTAGCTCGTTGCCGGCTGGCTCGTGATATGGACGGAGGTCTCTGATGAGATACTGAGGCCAGAGATGGAAGAGGTGCTGAAGTGAGAGCAGCCATGCGTTCACGGTAGGCAGCGGCACGTTTGTCATAGATACTGGACAAGTGAGAATTATTTCTCGGGACATCAACACCAATTAAAGGCGTCAACGAAGAGGCTAAAAGACGATAAGCGGCCGTCAGTGACTGAACACAAAGACTCACGCAGCTGTTTCCCAAGGTTGCCTTTATCAGGCGATGTTGCTCTCTTGCTATCAGAGCTGATCTTGCTTGTTCTCGTTCGACCTGAATTGGCAGTGTGAAAACTCTCCTGATCTCCCTCCACAGTAGTATTGACATTGAATGTCCCGTCCTGATGCTCCTGTTCTTTTCTCTCCTCTTCGGCGAACTTTTTGGCCATCTCATGACTTTCCCCGTATGCTGCCAACACTGCTGCCAAGTCTCTCGACGAGTCTAGGCTAGGCGGTAATTGGGCTAGCTGTAGTATTTCATTTTCACTCTGTTTCATCGCTTCTTGAGCTTCAGCTTGGGACAATATAGTCCTAGACGTCAAACGTCGTTGAATCGAAGGATGGGAGACTGCTTCATGCTCTGGTACAGGTGGAAATCCACCACTTACACCACTTACACCCACGCCAGGGACCGGTTGAGTGACAGATAAGGCCGACGGAAGTGTCAGACTGGTTGAAGGCGTAGACACCGTCTGAAGATTAGAGTGAGCGGCGCCAGACGCTCCGGAGGAGTTAGATGATAAGGAGAAACCTCTTGCACGCGAATCTGCACGCAACGGTGGCTGTGGGAGCGGTGAAGGTTTCGGTCGCCTGAATGGGTCAGGATCGTCAGTGATACTGGATATTCGGAAGGCTGAAGGAGATGACGATATGCGAGAGGCATCTGTCGTGACGGAACCGATGCTTCCACTTCTGATTCGGCCACTTTTACTTGCCCTAGAATGAAGAGAGGCAGATAGAATGTCTCCCTTGTCCGAAGCCGTCAAACGACTTATCTCATCATGACCGCCTTGTAATGCGCGCTCTTCGTCGCCCCCTGTCGTAAGCGCATCGTGCCACTCTTCTCCGTCCCTTTCTTCATCATCAGCTTCCCCACCCCTTTCCTCCTGATCCTTTTTCTTCTCACATTCTCTAATTGACCCTTCAGCTGCCATCTTCCTAAGATCAAGGTCGTCGGTCCTCCCAATGCCATTCACTGACGATTTACCGTTTGAAATAGCGGTGGAAAGTCCGGGGAGAGTGTAGGCGCGAGGCTTGCCCGGGGAGGTGGGCGAATGATTTTCTATAGGAGAATTGGGGCGAGAACTAGACAAGTGCTGCCTAATGACTTCTGTTCTAACTCTTCGAATACCTTTAGATGCGTCTCTCTGTCCGTCTGAATCGTTCTCATCCCACTCATTGGCTAACGGGCTGGGTGCAATGACTTCACTACCTGTACGCGGCCGTAATGAAGCTGCAACGTTGATGATTGGTGTAACTGATGCAGGAGGAGAGTTTCGGCGAGGGGGCAAGCGTGGCGGTTGAAGAGCCGCGGACAGCTGAGGAGACGAGTTTGATGAACTCGTAAGGGAGGAATTAAAAGTTGAGGATTCTTCTTCAAAGAATTTTGATTTCGTTGGAGGGGCAGATGTCGATCCCTGCGACCTGTCGTCCAATGTCAGAGTATCTCTGCGTTCCAAGTCTAAGCTAGCTCTCTTTAACCTCTCGATGCCCAAATCAAGCTCTTCCCCAGCGATCGGTTTGGCAATCTCATTTTTTGCAGGTGGGCTTGGCGAACGTTCACGATTGGTGCCCAAACGAAAGAAATTTTTTAGGCCATGGGCATGATGATGAGCTTGTTGTTTGGCTGATTTTTTGAGATCGCCATGAGAGGACCGACTACGAGATTTTGAACCTCCCGAGGAAGCAGTGTGAAGCCTGTCATCTTTGCCTTGATGTCCTTTCATCGCAGCACGAAATGTCTGTCCCGGGTGTGCAGCCTTCTCAATGATAGATGGTAACGACGGACGATGAGAAGAAAGAGAATTATGCCTGCTCCGCGAAGTAGAAGGCGTTCGTGGTGATGGGGAATGGAGTACAATGGACGAAAGATTGCTTTGGGAGTCATTGCTGAGCTGTCGGTTGAGTGATTTCGGGCTTCCATTGCTTCCATTGCTCGAAGGTGGGGCGCTATTACAAAAAGGGTTATGGTCTCCCTTTTGTGGCGAGGGGGAGGTCGGAGTGTCTATCTCAAAAGGCGAAGAGAGTTTGTCAAGAGGTGTCGAAAACTCACCCGGCAAGCATAATCTGGGCGGTTGGGGAGCACGATGATTGTGTGAGTGCGATTGTTCTGTTGCCGAAGTCATAGACGTTTTTGAACCCCTCTTCCACAATCCTCCTATGCTTCTCTTCACCCGCACAGCGCTGTTTCCGTCAGATTTGATACTAGACAGACTAAATGCTCTTTCCTTCCCTTTCCTAGACCCCACGCCGGCCGAAGCTTGCTCAGCTTGCTCCAGATTGGTATGTGACTCTCTGGGACTCAGCGGCTCGGTAACTCCGGACTTGGAAGACCTACTCTCCGCGTCCAAAGTTTGTAATCTCTGAAAAGTATGCAGTACGTGTACCACGTTCTCGTGACTGCTCAGTCGAGCAAGGTCTTCGGGTGTGTGCCCATTCTTGTCTGGTTTAGAAGGATCAGCACCGCACGCCAGAAGCATTTGGACAATAGGCGCGTGCCCGTTTGCAGCTGCAAAATGCAACGGAGTTGAACCTAGCGGGAAATCAACATATCACAAGATGTAGGGTGACGGAGGCTCACCAGCAGTACCGACACTCGGCGCTGTGCCCTTCTTGCCATCACTATACCTTCTCGGCAACCTGGGGGCGTTGACATCCGCCCCTTGTTCAATTAACATTCGTACTACACTAAGACTTCCACCAGAACATGCCGCGTGCAGGGGCAATACTCCGTGCAAGACCGAGTTGACAGGTTGCCCGTGGGTGAGCGCATAGTGAACAAGACCGACGTTGCCGCTTGCTGCCGCCGAGTGAAGTTCAAGATTGGGAACTGAAGGTGGGTAAAGAGGTGATGGGAAGTTATTGAGGGACAGGAAGTGACGGAGCCGGTTGAGATGGGGCGAAGTGGGAACAGGCAGCGGTTGTGGAGGGGAGAGAAGGATCATGTTAGTGATCATTACATGGAAATGAAAGTGAAGGTATCAACGTGGATCAAAAGTTGGATGCAGATGAACAGGTTGGTACGATAAAGCATCGGGTAGGGGAAGAAATGTCGGCAATGAGGCATTCACCATGCTTCCGCCCCCATCACCATCAGGCCCCCCTCATACACAGCACCAATTACCGCGCAGCCCCGCCAGGTTGCCACAGAAACATTGGGGTGAAAAAGGGTAGAGCGCACTCACAGTCTAGTACGACATCGTACTTGGCCTCAAGATCCTCCCGCTTACTCGGTGACCGCATCGTCTGATCTCAAATGTTTACTGATTGTCTTCCGCTCTCATATAGGGATTCCTGAAGGTGGTAAAACAGTTAGTATGTTGGCCGTTATGGTGTGGGGCTAAACATTATAGAGGTTATGCGGGTATTAAGACCGTAAACGCAAAGGGGGAGTGTTTATTGCTGAAATGGGTTCTAATTGCTAAGGATTAAATGAGAACCTTACAGGTTTGCGATTTGCGATAAGGGTCCTTGTAATAATGAAAGAAGGGGTGACGTCGTTGGGCAGCGAGACATCGGCAGGATCAGGGTGCGGGAGCCGGATAGAGTGGTTTTTGCTGCGAAGATCGGCAGCTAATGCATATAAGCCCGCACTAACCCACGGTAATCCACAGTTACCCAGATCGATGCACGCAGACGACCCAAGATGTGCGGATGGCATTTCTCTCCAACCGGCAATTAAACCACATCCAAAGGAGACCAGTGCGCGGTTATCAGCAATAATTTGTCCGGCCGATCATCCAAAGGCCGCTGACGTTTGGTCTCCGATGCGTCTTGTGGCCGCCCATCTTCTCTATAAATAACGTAATTTCATATCCACCCTCACGGCTACTACACTTTTTACAAAATCCTTCACACTAGATCGTCTAGGTAAATTGTAAATACTGCTACGCTGGTGGCCCTTCTCCACGGTGCAATCGCCTACGCTCCACGGTACAAGAACTTGATGATACAGCAAGTACTCTGTACTACAGCATACGTGCCCGCATGCATATCAGCTCCTTCACGGCACGTCTCGTCTATGAATCTTAACAAAATCCTGTGTTCTGATACAGTCTAGTAGTAGTCGTTCAGAATCACGACTAGCTTGTTGCTGCTTCCCTCTCCTTTTCAGTAATTGCTTCTAATAGTTTTACCAGTATCTTATTTAAACTAATGTTGCGTCGTCCATGTCCAAGCGCTCTTCTTCTGAACAACATACATTTTCATTCGGTGATATATCTTCATATACAGTTCTCAATGCCGACCAATGTAAGGCAATGGTCACAAACATGAATTATCTTGGAAGGCCACTTATGTACTGATATAAGCTTACATTACGGGCAACTCGTCCTATCGGCGAATCTCTAAATAACAAAAACAGGGAAGATACGCCTCTGCTCAAATCTAGACGATCTACTCGGTTCTTTTCTTGCTTGCAACATACGAGTGCTGTTGACAAATGAGTCACTTTGTATGCAAGTCAACGGTTAACTCACCCAGTAGATATCCATCCCGTCTGTCAGAGGCAGGCGCTTGGGACGCCAACCGGTCAATGCTGTCCCGAGAGAAGGTTTTGCTAACAAGGTGGACACCCAAAACTTTTCATAAGCTGTTGATTTGATGTTTATCAGTGTCGACCCAAAACATTTGGAACATTACGCCCTACCATCAGTCGCTTCCTTAGCTTTGTACCCTTCCAGACCGGTAACTCGGACCACTGAGTTGAGGATCTCCTTCAAAGACTCGGGACTAGGATTAGCGGCAATGAAGACTTGGCCTTTACAAGCAGGAGACTATGTAGAATCGAGATCAGCACTTTGGGCAATATGCGATCCGAAACTCACCCTTTCTCCAACGCGCACGTAAAGATCGGCCAGATCATCATGGTGGATAGTTAAAAGCCTAGAATCGTCCCTCACTATAGTTTCAAACTCCTTCTGACCCTTTTCCATAGCGGCCAAGGCAGCGTCGAAATGGTAGTAAGCAAAGTAAGAGCCGGATCGACCATAAAGGCATGTGGGGGCGACGACGATGCCGTTCACATTCTCATCTACAATAGCGGTCAGATGTCGCCACCACTCCAGCACCAAACCGCTCACTACTTAACACAGGCTCCATAACCTTGTTGCGCCAAATGGTTGGACTGTTGACCGCGGCCTGCGCAGGTCGTCGCTCATCTGTCCATTTATCCAAGCCACCTGCACCTCTGGAGAAGACCCAGTGCCCAGCTGTATAGATATAAGTCGGTTTAGGGCCCCATTTTTGTCGATCTTTGACGGCAGACAGAAAAGTCTTGAACGAAGCAAGGGCGTTATCAGGACCGGAAGCAGCAATACAATCAACCACTGCATCATTTCATATTTGTCAGCTAACGCCTGGGGTTTCACTGGTGAGAGAAAGGGCAACTCGCCAATATCAGCATCTTTAGCCAGATCTCCCCATTTTTTCTGACCCTCGGGAGAATGAGGGTCACATACAATCGGCAAGATTTCATTTGGGGACAGCCTGCTAGCAGCGATGGATTCCGAACGAGTTTGTCCCCAAACGAAGTGGCCAGCTTGAACAAACGCGAGAGCTACTCGGTGGCCGATAAAACCTATCTTAATGCGTGAGCTAGTAAACCACCGTTTGGATTACAGATACCGGGCTGCTTACCGCTTGCGCCGAGTACAATAACTTTCATGATAGGAGAAGTGTTGTTAAAACTGAGAAGATACTAGGTGGATACATTGCTGAGGAGGCCCAGGGATGATTCACGTTTAAGTACCATATTAAATGCATGACATCAGCCAGAGTGTGCTGTGTTGGAGGTGACAAGGCGACGGACGCTCCGTTTGGAGCTGTGCGTGGTAATCTTATCCGCCTTTTGAACGCCTTCGGAAAGCCCGTCAACGTTACGTAATCTGTTTCATTTGCGCGCGTAAACATTGCGGCAGCATCGATCGTCCACGTGACTAGAGTCATCAGATCTCGACAGCCGCCCTTACCGTTCGGTCGTGCAGCCATACGTACATATAGCAGCTATCTGATACAGCATTACAAGGATTAACAGGATCAACAAAGCCAATAGCATATGCATCTGGAGTGCCAGGAATGTAGTGTTAGGTTGTAGAGCTATCAGTTAAGAAACATTTCGTCAAAGGTCCGGGTGCTATTGCCACATGAACTGCTGCCGCTTACGTAGAAAAAGCTCCTTAACAAAAGGATCAGTTACCTGGGTGAGTATGAATCATGAATCCTTCTGTGCTTGTGCTTAACCCTTTCACTGATCTATGTGCGCTTCATAAGCCGTGTCGAGTCATGTGGTTATGAACCAAGTAACTCGGAACGTGTGTGAGGCGCCTCAATGAACATCGTCTTCTACCCATTTTCAGATGCCCAAAAAGAAGTACATACGAACCAAGACTATGTAAAAACTATAACCCAGCACGCCACCACCTACAATTTATGAAGGCGTCCGTCCAGTCCTCTGCGTGCAAGATGAGCCCGGGTGATCTGTTTAATGTTGGCACATCTGTGGCATGGTTTGTAAGCATGCCAAGAAGAGAGTTATAAGTGGACAAGCTTACCCAGCCAGTACCATAGTCGTGCGAAGCTCGTCCAGTAAGAGATTAACTGCGAGAGAAACTCCCGCTTCACCGTCGTGCGCCAAACCCCAAATTACCGCCCGGCCAAGCCAGACATGATCAGCTCCCAAAGCAAGGGCTTTGAAGATGTCGGTCCCCCGCCTGATTCCGGAGTCGATATGGACGGGGATGCGCCCGGCAGCAGCCTCGACCACTTCAGGCAGAGCATCCAAAGTAGCCGTCACTGAATCGAGTTGTCTCCCACCGTGGTTGGACACTACCACGCCATCAATGCCATACTCAATAGCCAAAGCGACATCCTCCGCGGTGTACACTGTACGATCTCAAATGAGTTGCAGCTGTAGTTTGTGCGAGACCTGTACCTACCGCCCTTGAGCCAAATCTGCATTTTAGTATGTGACCGTGCCCAGTCTACAAGAGTCTTCCAGGTGCACGAGGCATCTAATAAAGCGTCAGCCATTCCTTTGGCAGACATCGGCCTATCATAACATACCATACTTCAGGCGGTCGTCTTCCACCACCAAGTTACGCCAGTCGCAATCAGCGGGCATATGAGGTAATTCGATATGGTCTGGGAGGGTAAAGTTGTTTCGCGCTTCGTTTAGTCGTCTCCCCAAGACTGCGCAATCTACAGTGACGAAAACAGCCTTACATCCCGCCTCTATATTGGTAAGCTCTTGTCCGCTACCTTCAAACTCACTTTCAGCCCTGCGGATAATTTCCAAGTTGGCCTCACGCGACTTCATTACACTCAATTGCATCACATAAGGGATGGCCCCTTGACCGGCGGTCACCACGTCTTCGATAGAGGTTGTTGAATAGGTGGAAAGACACATAGGAATGCCAGCTTTGGAAGCCGCCATTGACGTCGCTATCTCCCCATCAGGATGAGCTAGCCTTTGAAAAGCTGTGGGAGAAAAACCAAGAGGGGCGGCGACCTATCCATGCTGGTAGTTAGTCGTGCAAAGAAGGCCTAAAAATAATATCTACTTTTTGACCGAAGACCTCTACCGACATGTCTATGTTGCCAACATCGACCAAAATACGGGGACGAATTCTGTATTGGTTAAATGCCTCAACGTTCTCCCGGCAACTAATGGCGATTCGATCAGCATGTCAAGCTTTGGATCTCATGCAATTGACATACGTAATCATGTCCATCGCACCACCGTTGTAAAATTCGTGGACCATTTGGGGCAGCGTCTTTTTGGACTCTTCCTCAAGGTCAGAGAGCGTATAGACGCCGTTGTTGAGTACTTGACGATTCATCTTGTCGGCAAAGAAACTGATAGCAGTAAGGGAAATGTATAGAAAACGACTGTTGGGAGACACAATTGGATACAAGATAGCTTATGAAGAAATCCGGTTTACATACATATGTAGTCACCCTGCCAGAACACACGGCTGGTCATCTGGTCATCCGGTAATGCACTGATAAAGGTTTATGTTGGGAGTCCGAACCGACATTGTTATCTGTCCGAGCACTTAGTTATTACTATTGACGGAGGCTCCGTCCGCTGGGCGCCATAATAACAGATCAATTGGCCGCAATCATCGCGTCGCAACCTCCGTCGGAGGCCGTCGGCATCTTGCGCTACGCGCTTGGCACTTGTTCGGATCGTCCTTCTTATCAGAATAGCCTTCCATTCCTTGTAAGCGTCAAGTCCAAGCCGTACACTCACCCGGTCAGTATCATGATATGTGGAATACTTAAGGGGACTCTTGTCGCTCCTCAGATATGCTTCATTTCTGTCTCATCAATACATCTTCGACTATTTTTGCAACTCTACTGTACTACCGACTCCTTACATAACTACCAACACAAACTCCCAAACAATGGACAAGCGAACCTATCTCAGAAACGACCTTCTCGCTGGAAAACCCGGTATTGGGATGTGGCTCACGTGAGTCAAGTTGTGGATTATTCCTCACGATTGCTCATTGATTGCGTGATAATAGCTTGCCTGGGTCCGCATTGGCGAAGACCGTAGCCACTATCCCTGGCTTCAACTGGATCCTTATTGATGCTGAACATGGCCAGATTACAGACAGGGATTATTTTGATGTAGGTTTCTATAGATGGATACCGCCTTGTTTGCCTCACGAAAGCTGACAATACGCTCCTCAATAGCTTACCAATCATATTACCACCGAAGGCGTTTCACCCATTATCCGTATCCCCTCCGATGAACCTTGGTTAATCAAGCGGGCCCTCGACTCAGGAGCTCATGGCTTGATGATTCCTATGTGCCACAACGCTGTACGTCTCCAGACATTCGTTTGCTTGGCCACGAACTCGACACTGACAGCGATCCTGTAGGATGTCGCCAAAAAGGTCGTCTCTTCCAGCAAGTACGCCGCTCGAGGCACTCGAGGATGTGGTTCACCTTTCACCCAGATCATCTTCGGTGTTCCCGAGGCTCAATATGAGGCAACTTGCAATGACAACTTGTTGGTCATCGTCCAAATAGAGTCGGCAGAGGGTGTGAAGAATGTGGAGTCCATTGCCGCTGTCCAAGGAGTGGATGTTCTTTTCGTTGGTGAGTTCAGGTTCATGATGCGCTTCTTGGATAGATTTCAGATATTCATATTAATCTGATTAGGCCCCTTTGACCTTGCCAAGTCAATGGACATCGAGTTCGGTGGCGAGGAACACGAGGCTGCTATTGCTCGAACCCTTAAGGCTTGTAAAGATAATGGCAAGAAAGCAGCCATCTTTTGTAAGTCAGCAATGGGGCGGAGGCTGCCATAGTGATGATTAACCTTTGATCTAGGCATGTCCGGCGCCCAGTCCAAGAAGCGTTTGCAGCAGGGCTTCGATATGGTTTCCATAGCCACTGATACAGACTCTATAATTCGAGAGTTCTCCAGGCAGCTCGAAGACGTGAAGGCCTGATCCTATGTATGCATATAACCATCACAGGTCATCCCTGCTTTCCTTGTTTATGATTATGCGAGTTAATAATTAATGGGATCGAATTCCTAAGTGAACCCTGTCTGTTGCTGCAATTATTCAATTATTTTGCCTTCAACAGTTTTGGCACGACCATGTCCAGGAGAAAAGTGATCTAAGCTGAACTCAAGTAGCAGGATCTGCAGTTCATATCAATTTGCTGTGCCGCGTATACTCGTTGGTTCTTCTTATTTTGTTGTAAAATAGTGCTTTAAGTGTTTCGAAGATTGAATTTAAGAAGCGTTCAGTCTTTATAAATTATGACGTCCGATACATCGCATGTCAGAGGTCACGGCAGCCAAAAGGGGGCACCGGACCAAGAAAAACTTGTAGGCGGATTCCGGAATGCACATAGCATACCATAGACCAATAGCTAACGACTCTATAATTTGATAGGCCACTCGAAATCTTCGCCATAGTAATGGTGAACTGACTTTGTGATAAGGTAAGGCTCGAGACCCTCCAATCCCAACTCTCGGCCCCATCCAGACTGCTTATATCCACCAAAAGGAACTTGATGAGAGAGTGCTACGTACTATGACATGTTCAGTTATACCGAAAGTAGATAACGCCATTGAACTCACTTGATTAATCCATACAGTACCTGCCTTCAACTTGCGTGTGACTCGCTGGACTCGAGCGTAGTTCTGAGAATGGACGGCGGCGGCCAGACCGTACTGCGAAAGACATTAGCGCTCGAACCGAGGGACGAGGGACAATAGCTGTTAACTGACTTCGGTGTTATTGGCGATCGATATAGCGTCAGTCTCGTCCCTGAAACGAATGACAGAAGCCACAGGGCCAAATATCTCTTCTCTGGCGATCTTCATATCCATAGTGACGTCTCCGAACACTGTTGGTTGGATAAAGTACCCTTTAGATCCATGTCTGCTGCCGCCGGTCAAGAGCTTTGCCCCGCCTCGCTTGCCACTCTCAATATAGTCGAGGACCTTCCTGAATTGCGTCTCATTAACTTGCGGTCCTTGAAAAGTATCCGGGTCTGCCGGATCCCCGACCTTGAAGGCCTCAGCGGCAGCTTTGAAATGTGTGATGAACTGATCGTAAATCGACTCTTGCACAAGCACTCTTGACCCGGCACTGCATGATTGACCTTTGCAGTCGAGTTAGCTGAGGTACTTGGAGGCCTAATGGATACACATCACGCACCCATATTCTCGTATACGCCAAAGGCTGCCCATTTCGCAGCTTCCTGTAGGTTCGCATCGTCAAAAACGATATTCGCGGATTTTCCGCCAAGCTCGAGTGTGACCGATTTCAGATTAGACTCGGCTGCAGCAATGGCAATGCGTCGTCCGGTGATTGTGGAACCGGTAAAGGCGATTTTATCAATGTCCATGTGCCTGGAGAGAGCATCTCCAGTGGTTCGACCGAGGCCGTTGACCAAGTTGAAAACCCCAGCTGGATATCTGCAAGAATGTACATCAGTCATCAACTTACTTAATACATCTATGTGCATATAAATATACTCACCCTGAGGGCTCAAACAGCTCGGCAAACTTAAGAGTCGAAAGAGGTGTTTGCTCCGCGGGCTTAAAAACGATAGTACAGCCAGCAGCCAGAGCAGGGGCAATTTTCCTTCGGACGTCATATTAGCGATAGAAAATAATATTCATGTATAGTACTGCACCAAATCATCATTAAAAGAGGATAGTTCCAAGGTACAATCTGAGCGCAAACACTAATTCATATCAGCCGCGATTTAAATCTCACAGGGCTCGTAAAACCATCCACTTACCCGATGGGCTCCTTACGAGCCAAGGCATGCTTATGCTTGTCGTCAAGCTCAATCATTGACCCTTGTATCTTGTCGGCAGAACCTACAGCTATATTAAGCACAAGAATGGTCGTAAATAACTAGACCCACCAGCATAGTACCTCAAACAGGCTACTGAATCTTCGATGTCCGCTTTACACCAAGCGAGAGGCTTGCCAGAGTCAAGGTACTCCAGCTTAGCCAATTCTTCCATTGTCGCCTCCATACCATCGGCTAGCTTGAAAAGCAGCTGGCCGCGTAATTGAGATGATACCTCAGTACCCCAAGCAGTTTCGAAGCAGTGTCTTGCGGCTTTCACGGCGTCGTCGACATCGTCTTTGCTGGCGGTTTGAACCTGTTCTCTCGATAGTAAGCCTCTTTCATGATTGTACTTCACTATTTAGGACTCACTTCTGCTATGACTTCCTCAGTAGCCGGATTCACCGACAGAAGGGGCTCTCCCCGGCCGCTCTTCCATACTCCGTTGATGTACAAACCTGTGTTGAATGTAACATCGGCGACAGTGGCACTCATTTTGGATGGTTGAAGAATGTCAAGTTGCGTCCAAAAATCTTTGAGGAGTAGATTGAAAGTGGAAAGGGAATGTGATTTGTTCTGGCATCTCGATTAATCATTTTGAGGTTTTAGGATATAAGGGAGGATTCGTTGAAGACAGAATGACATGTGAGAGATGAGACCGCGCTTCTCGCTTACTTTCGTCTCTTCCCCGAGGAAAGAAGATTCCCGTTGATAAGGGCTTCTGGACGGCCGGACACGGAAGCAATTCATCGGAGGACGCGACTGACAAAAGCGGCAATCGCGAATCGGAGGTTCCGTCAACTGCATACCACTGCATGTCCGTACGTTGGTCGGTGTACTCATGCGGAGACCGGTATCTATCTCATGTCTATATGGGCATATGCTTCTCCACGGCAACCGCTATCCGCCTGATTGATATTCATTTGCTTGGTTGGAAGGCCTCGTTGCATCAATAGCTTGCCAAGGAACGAGCGACTGAGAACGCAGGAAACAACAGGAAATATATACAAGCCACGTTCATCCTCAAATCCACCCTTTATCATCCCTGGCTTACGGATAATCACTTGTTCTAAAGAAAGAAGTACCATGTCAAAGGCAAACAAGGTTTCCATTGTTGACCCTTCTGGTCCCGCTCGTGAGTCAAACCTCCTTAAACGTCCCAAAATAAAGCATAAAAACAACTGACAGGAGTAACATATATTAGCCAGCAAATTCGCTTCCAACATGATTGTCTCTGGCAAGACAGTCTATCTTGCGGGTGCAGTCGGTACAGACAAGTCAGGGCAGTTCATTCCCGGGACGATCAAGGATCGCACTCGACAGGCTTTGCGCAACGCAGAAGAGCGTTTGCAATTCCTTGGGCTTGACTTAAGCGATGGTACGCTTCAAATTAGAGCCGCTTGATGTTGACACGGATTTATTTCATAGTCGTTTCTGTGACTATCTTCCTGTCAAAATACGAGGAAGACTTTGCATCCATGAATGAGGCTTATATTGCATCGTTTCCGACTGACGTCCCCCTGCCTGTTCGAACCTGTGTCGGGGTGGCAGCTTTGCCCGCAGGGACTGATATCGAGATGACTCTTGTAAGTTCATCATCAGTAGTCTGCCCATCTGTACAAAATCACTGACTTATTTGTTAGATCGCGGCTAAAAGAGATTAAAGCTCAAATGTAGTAACATGTGATTGTAAAGAATCTTATTTATCCATATAGCATGCATACGTAGTCATTCGGCAACGGCTCCATGAAGTACTTCTTTGATTTATGCATACCCTTGTCTAATCCACGTGTGGGTTTGATCATCAAAGGCTGGGTTGATAATTTGCCTTTTCCTTTTCCTTTTATATTTACGGTGCAACTCCATTAGGTGCATTCAAAGTGCGATTATTTCCCCGATTATAAAAATCGCAAAAATCGCCTTTCAGCGTGAATGCGCCTTTTCTGGGACCCAGCCTGTCGACCTCTGTTATGACTCCCGGCAGCCTGAAATTGGGCAAGAAATTCCGTGACGTCATGATAATCACAGAAATAATCGCAAGTAGAGCCACCTCTGGAGGCGATTCTATTAATCGCCGAAATCGCGTTTATAATCGCAAAATCGCGTTTTCAATAATCGCATAATCGTTGAAATAATCGCACCTAAATTGCATGATATAACTTCAGTTAATCATGTCTCGTCTTTCTTGTAAAGAGAGGACGCCAAACGCAAAGTGAATGAGTAGATGTTTTATCTGATGCTGTCAGTCGTGGTGTGTTCCGACAAGATATCAAGGCAGTCTGAAGTTGCAAGGTAAAATCTGATGCATTATGCATATCCAGAAAGCGGCTAAGCTTTAAAAATGTTGACTATTTGAAAACGTTTCTCAGCTTCTCGAGGAAGAGGTCGGCGTGACATTGCTCAAACACCCTTTTTATCGATCAGCAAGCGACAAGACTTAATATACTAAGTTGAATACTTACAGCATAGGCCTTAATCTTACAGATTGCGAACCGCAAGCACCAAGATTCACCCCTTGAAGACGCATTTGGGCAATGAATCTACAATAATCAGCGCTATAGCCTCACAAAATTATCTTTCGATAAGCTCACTGGTCACGCTCCTTAGGTGATGGAAGGTCAAAAGCGATGAAGGTGCCTTGCCTGCAAGACGACGTTAGCATCAAAAGCTCGTAGGGATAGTACAAATGCGATGATTTACCCTTTACCTCGAAGGTTGAGAATGTTGCCACTAGCTTCGTAACGTTCCAGGTTCTTGTAAATATAATCTCCCACACGAGAAACATTCTCAATGAGACCATCTCGCTCGATCACCTTGAACATCTCTCGAGCTTGAAGGGCTCGTATAGGATCACCCTAAATTGTTAGCCCAGCCTCAATGACTTCTTACTCACCATCCACGTGTTATAGGCCTGGTAGGCAAAAGGTGCTCGAGTAGATAAGTTATGGTAAAATCCAGATGCCTGAGTCTTCTTACTGAAGGTCACGAAGTCCGCAGGCTCCTCGAGTTCCCATTTGTCGTGCGCCCAGAATGAGCCGGTAGCTCCTACACCAGTTTGGACCTCATCGACAATGAAGTAGATGTCGTGCTTCTTGGCGATCTGGCGAAGTTTTCGGAAGTAGTCGGCAGAGGCATGACGGTCACCGCCTTCTGACTGGATAGGTTCGATAATCATTGCCACAATAGGTTTCTTGTTAGACCAGGCTCGAATTGTCTCCTCCACATGAGCCAAAGCTGCTGCTTCGGCCTTTTGATTGTGTTCAGCGTTCTCTGCTAGAGGGTACTTGATGTCGGGAAATTGACATGCTGGCCATTCAAAGGCAGGCATGTCAAGCTAATTCAACATCAGATAAAGAGTCGAAGCACACTCGGCAATCTTACCTTGTGAATAGGCTTGCTTCGGGTCAAACTGAGTGACCCCAAGTTTCGACCGTGAAATCCGCCTTTGAAACTAAGCACACTGAGCATTGGGGAGCCAGGCTAGGTACCTTTCGTTAGACATGGCATTCGGCTGAACAGCGATACGAATGACCTACGGATTGATTTTCCAAAACGCTCTCAATCTCTTCCTCGGAAAAGGGTCTATTCCCTCGTCGCTTGGCTTGATACGACAGGAAGGAAGCTTTAAGAGCGCCTTCAGTCGCTGAAGATCCATCCCTAGAACGTTAGCCTATAGATCACGCTTGATAACTTACTGTGTGGTGAAAACCTGGTTCAAGCCCTTGGGCGCAACTTTCAGTATTCCTTCATTGACAATATCGGCCCAATCGACAGGAGGGTAAGATCCGAGGGCAGGGCGAGACATGGCAGCAGATGCAAACTGATCCGTCTTGGCGAGTTTGATCAAATCCGGGTGGTTATAGCCAATGGCAATGGAGGCTGGAAGTTAGCATATTGGCATGAATTGTGGACTTACCAATTTGAGCGAACATATCCAACAGAACATTACCGTCGGCATCAACCAAGTAGTTACCACAACTCTGGTTGTAATCGGCTACTAAGGTGTGAGCCCGAGGGTCCTGAAATTTGCCAATAGCTGCAGAGAGCTCATTCCTATGCATTATTAGCATGGATATTCGTGCATTGTTTCGCTCTACCGAACTCACCCTTTCGGTCCTGGGATAGAGCTTGTCACCACAATAGGCTTTTGCGGCTGACCTGGGACCAACCGGGTGGCTGCAGCTGCGGTAGCGTATTGCCTTCTGGCGAAAGTGTGAATGGTGGTGTGAAGCGATCTAGTCAACATATTTGTGAACCTTGTAGTGGTAAAAGCGCGGCGTGGGTAATATGAAGGAAAATACCATGAGTGCTGTTAAGACGTCGCCTTTTTGAGAACTGGCTGCCCGATGATTGCATGCGATTGAAGGGCATGATGATAGGCGAGGATTTCTTTTGGCGAGATAACGGACAAGCCGACGGAAAAGTGGCGAGCGAGCGGAAGGATCGACTCGGACAACGCCGGGATGGGACGTGCGTCCGGCGGGGTTATTAGCAGGCCTCGGCAAAATTCCGCCACACGGCATTTCGCCGCTCGCTGTATCTCCCGAACACACAAGAAAGACCACGAGTCAACAAGGCGCTCGTTATCTTAGCCGAGATTTTAGCCGAAGCAAACGGTCATTTATACGGTTATCACCAGTTATCCGGTATTTAGAATCCCGTTCTTTATTCTTCAAATCTCTTCCCCATTTCTCGCTTCAATCTCTCACAAGTTATACACTGCCACACATAGAAAGTATGCTATCTCGACAACTCACCAAAAACTTGTTTAACAAGCGCGCAGCCTCCACGCTTGCCGCTGATAGTGGGTTATTACTTTCACTGACGAGCCGCGTTGCTGACATCTCACCATCAGTTAATGCTGCCCAAGACAATGGAAGATGGAAAGGAACCAGCACTTTGGGGGGCGATGCGAAGCTTCTTATTGGCGGCTCCTGGGAATCAAGCAAGACAGACAAATGGTCAGAAGTGCTTGATCCTTCGACACAGCACCTCATCTCGAAAGTCCCTCATGCGACTTCCGCGGAGATGAAGCGCATCGTTGATGTGGCTGAAAACAAGTTTTACGAGTGGAGTGAATCAAGTGTGCTTACCAGACAAAGGATCATGTTAGAGTAAGTCTCTGGCAGAATCTCTGATGTTCTAACGACATCATGTCTGACGTGTTTTCCATAGCTTGCAAGGCTTGATCAGGAAGTACCACAAGGATATCGCTCGTAACATTGTGTACGTCGCAGTTTTAACAGATCCTTCAACTGCTAATGTATGGTTAGATTGGAGCAGGGGAAAACCTTCGCAGATGCCATGGGCGATGTTACAAGGGGATTACAAGTGGTTCAAATGGCGACCAACATTCCTACTGAGCTGTTGGGGAGAAACATCGAGGTTTCACGAGACATGGACACTTTGACCAGGATCGAGCCGCTTGGCGTTGGAGCTGCCATCTGTCCTTTCAACTTCCCAGCTATGATCCCTTTGTCAGTGATTGCCGCCCTCTCCTGTTTGACAGCTGTAGCTAATACTCCCATAGGTGGAGTGTCGCGATGGCCATCGCTACAGGTAATACTCTTATCCTTAAGCCCAGCGAGCGTGACCCAGGCGCTTCCGCCATAATTGCAGAACTGTGTGAAATGGCCGGTCTTCCTTCTGGCGTTCTCAATATTCTCCACGGCGGCGTCGACGCGGTCAACTTCATTTGTGACGAGCCTCGAATCAAGGCTATTTCCTTCGTTGGCGGCGATAAGGCAGGCAAGCACATCTATGACAGGGCCGGTGCTCTTGGAAAACGAGTTCAAGCTCAGCTTGGAGCGAAAAGTGAGTGGATAACCATTGTAGTCAGAGCTGACCCATTAGACCATGCCATCATTCTCCCTGATGCCAATAGGAGTGCTTTGAAGGCCGTCGCCGGAGCAGCTTTCGGAGCCGCGGGTCAAAGGTGTATGGCGCTCTCAGTTCTGGTTACAGTTGGGGATGCAGACTGGCTTCCTGTGCTTGTTGAGGAGGCTAAGGCCTTGAAAATGGGCAATGGATTTGACGAGGCTGCCGACTTGTGAGTGTTATTTTAGAGCCGTACACTAAAAAGCTAACAACTGCAGGGGGCCTGTTATTTCCCCTCAAGCTCGAGAACGCATCGAACAACTCATTGAGTCTTGCGAAAAGCAGGGAGGACGTATCGTTCTTGATGGTCGGGGGGCAACAGTTAAAGAATATCCTAACGGCAACTGGGTTGGCCCTACGATCTTGGAAGCGACAACCGATATGGACTGTTACAAGTGAGTTCAATCTAGAAAAATGGAATTTCAGCAGTAAACTGAATGCATTTCCAGGAATGAGATTTTCGGGCCCGCTTTGGTCGTAGTCAAAGCTCGCGACCTTAACGAGGCGATTGAGTTGGTCAACCGTAACCCCTACGGTAACGGCGCTGCTATATTCACTCAATCTGCTGTTTCATCCAGAAAGTTTGAGAAGAAGATTGAAGCTGGTCAAGTCGGTGTTAACGTTCCTATTGTATGTATCTTACCTCATTCTGTGATGAACTCGAAGGAACTCATGCTAATTAAAAAAAAAGCCTGTGCCTTTGCCCATGTTCTCTTGGTCCGGAAACAAAGCCAGTGTCCTTGGAAACGCTTCTCTTTACGGTCCTTTGGGACTCAATTTCTGGACCAAAAATAAGACGATTACGTCTTTATGGAGAGAAGATGCCAAAGAGGATAAGGCTGCTGTTGCCATGCCCGTTCATCATTAATTATTTCTTTGGGATTTCATCTGTTCTGATTAGCGCTGTGCATGAAACTCTGGATTTGAGGGTGTATCTAGGAAGTTAGAACGTTAAAAAACACTTTTGCGTGAATGGGTTTTGCATGGAAAGGCAAGCAGAAGAGCTCAAGGGGATTATTTGTGAAGTCAATAAATTTGTAGTAGTCTTCTGTCAATTTGTTTTTTTTTTTTCATCCCGCTCCCTCCCTTCCCTTTTGGGCGGGGAGACACTGCTTTGATATGTTCTAGTCCCATGCACTACGACTTTTCCTGAGACATTGTTTGATAAAGTTTTGATACAACAACGACGACCGAACGGCTCTTTCTCTGCGGTCGCACCAACCCTTCAACATCCATGCGATTCTTTGGATAGGCTTCATCTTAAGCGCCGCCGTCGTCTCCTGCTGTACTTTTTCTTCTCTCTATTAATATATTAACCTTCGTATTCATTTCCTTCATCTTCCTTGCGGTCACGCGCGACTACAGAAAAAGACTAATAGAACCGCCGAACATTCCACAGACTTACATTCGTATATAATTTTGCTCCGCTTAGTACGCCACCATCTTAATTGTTATCGCAATATTATGCAAGATAGACTTATTTCATATAATTTTGCTTGCGCCACCACATTTTACTTAATAATATCATCGTATTGTTATGGCCTTCTTCTGCCGATTTGCTGGGCATGATATTTAAAACAGCCTGTAGTAGTAGCGCCCGGTGGCCGGCTAGAAGACGGAGGATAAGGACATGACGATGAGCGACGATTTGCTATTTGTTTGCGTTGCAGCGTTGACAGCATGCATGAGGGCAACGAGCGCTAATTGCTGCTGGTCTTGTAGCAATGTATTTCCGTCGAACGAAACTATGTAAGTAATTGATAACTACCGGTGTTATCGATGGTGAAGAACAACAACGGCGGCGGCGGAAAACGGACATGCCGCGCCGTTTCGTCGGGGATGCATTCGTCGCGGTCCCCGCCATTCTCCCTCCGTTAGCGTCAGCGAAGCGTTTCACGGTGTTTCCGTTTCTGTTACCAAATCTCTACTGTTCCTTGAGCTCTCTTTCAAGCTTACGGAGTATCTGTATATGCACCTCTCCTCGCTTTGTTCGTCTAAAATTGGCTGGTGAAATTGTGGATTGGACTCAGCTGACCTCGGCTATCGATCCCGATTACCACCGCTCTGAAAGGTAAAAGCGCTGGAAAACAATGATACATACTCCACAGAATATAGACTAACTGGTTCTACAGCAAGTTGATTGACCAATATATGAGAGAATTATTCTCCTTCCATTTCCTCTTCAATCACAGGCCAACCAATTAAACAATCAACAATGTCGCAAGATCCATACACCACCAAAACATCCGAAATTAATATGGATGACAACATGAGTACCAACAAGAATGTCAGCCTTTCCAGAGTAGTCACTGCTCTTGAACCAGAGCAGGTACAGGTAGTAGATGGTGTCTGGGGTACCCTCGATGAATCTGCACCTAATTATCGAAGTCTCGGCTGGTACGTATGCTCTACATGGACAGCTTGGTTTGCAGATGTGAACAAATGAGCTGACCTCCAAGTAGGATACGAGCCAGTGTTCTCATGATCAAAGTCCAAATCGGATTAGGCGTCCTTGCCATTGTAAGCTGAATTCATCTCATCGGACGATACCATATAGGCCTAATTGCCTCAAACATTTTTAGCCGGCTGTCCTGGATACTTTTGGTCTTATCCCTGCTATTCTTATCATATTTGCTGTTGCTGCAGCCACCACTTGTACGCTTCAATCACTTCTTCATCTCCTCTTCTCCCCCATTGGCTGATGCATAGTTAGGGGCGGACTACGTTGTGGGCGTGTTCAAGCAGAATCATCCCGAAGTTTACACTTTGGCAGAGTAAGTACACGTCTCCTGTTTCCAAGAACCAACGTTTTTCTTGTTTGCCACCCTTTCTTTCGCAATGATTGACACCGAGCTCATAGCGTTGGCTATATTATGTGGGGTCCTATTGGACGAGAAGTGTTTGGCGCTATCTACTGGGTAAGTAGTCATTACATCGGATATTTTGACGAGGAAGAATGAGAAGGAATTAAGGCTTATTTTTATGCCAAGATTCAACTTACTGCCGTCGCTGGGGCCGGCCTTCTCAGTGTATCTGTGGCTCTAAACGCAATGTCAGGTCATGCGACTTGCACCATCGTCTTCGTCGTTGTTGCGGCCATCATCAACGTCCTTGTATCTTCCATTCAAACACTTGACCGAATCTCCTGGATTGGATGGATAGGCCTTGGCGGTATTATGTCGTCCGTTATCACCCTTGCTATTGCTGTAAGCGTTCAAGATCGTCCCAGTGCAGCTCCTGCCACAGGTGATTGGTCTCCCGATATCGTCCTTGTTGGCAACCCCGCCTTTCCTGCTGCTATTGGTGCCCTATCCAACATCATTTTCTCCTTCGCCGGTGCTCCCAACTTTTTCAATATCGTTGCGGAAATGAAGAACCCCAGAGATTTTAACAAAGCACTCATCTCCTGTCAGACCTTCGTTACGGCGGCATATCTTGTACGTTCTCGTATCTGACAATCTTTAGAAATTAGCTCACCGTAATAAAAGATTATCGGCTGCGTTGTTTACCATTACTGTGGCCAATATATTGCTTCTCCAGCTCTAGGATCAGCAGGTATTCTTATGAAGAAGGTTTGTTACGGTCTCGCGCTCCCTGGCCTTGTGGTCGGATGCGTCCTGAATACACATCTGCCCGCCAAATACAGTAAGCACTGTCTTAAACATCGCATTAGACCTTTAGGCTCATTTCGATCCGAGTTTTTGTTCGCTTGATGAGGAACAGCAAGCATTTGAGTGCAAACACCATCCAACATCGAGTTATTTGGGTGTGAGTGAATATATTTAATAAATAATGTTAAATAGTATCGTACAAAACTAATGAAGGTGTTCAGTTCCTGCGTCGTACTTAATTGTACCATCTCATTTGTAATCGCCGAAGGCATTCCAATTTTCAACGACCTCATCGGACTCATTGGGGCACTCTTTGCGACTCCTAATGCGATGTAAGCGGTATCACTTTCTAGCACCTGATTGCCTTTCGCTAATTCCATTCAGCATCTTTGAGTGTATGATGTATATCTGGGATGTCCATTACTGCGCCGACAAGTATCCTAGCCAACGTACCTGGAAACAGCGATCAATCCAAGTATTTAACGTCATTGTCTTGCTCCTTTCCATATTTGCCATGGTAGCGGGGACGTATGCCGCAGCCGTCACCATACGAGACGACGTAGCATCTAACGCCACCTCAAAGCCCTTCTCTTGTGATGATAATTCGGGGTAGTCATGAGAAGTTACGTATAGCAAATGTCCTACTGTATGGTTAGTGGAATTGGTATTCTGTCCTCTTTTAACCAGCGTTTCAGATTAGCATTTCATTCCCTTTACCTTTCAATTCTTGTCTCCCATACGTATGGCTGTATATGATGTAACCTAACGAGCGTTGTTTGAATAAAAAGGTACTCAGTTGTATGCAAATTTCTTGATCCTACTACGTTGATTCCAAGTTGTATGATCGTACATCTGTGTAAGACCGATCTGTACTTATTCTAATAATACTTTCCAGCCACATAGTAAACCCTTCCGACAAATAAAATACAGGTGTAATAGAGATGTCTGTCTAGATCACATGGAAAGGGCCCGGGGGGCCCTCTGAGTGAGAATACAGCCAGAGGGGGTGACGATAGGTTAGACTATCTGAGTTACACTGAATGTATTGATGAATGACCTAGAACGAGGAAGGACGTACAAGATGTACGAATTGTTTCAAAGACATCCGTAACTTGGGGATATCCTCTCTCATCAACACCTCTGTGCTTCTATTATATATAGATCTACGCTGTCCACTGCAGGCACCACACCAAGGGGCATGCAAGACCCAGATTTTTGACATCCCGAGATTCGCCGCCTTATGGAAAAGAAGGGGGGCAGGCTGTAAACATGTCGTCCTTTCACGTGGCTAGCTAGCGACAACCAAACAAGAGAATCTGAATGATCTTCAGGCGGCATAGTCTGATTATGGCCTTCAATGTCTCCGCTGTTGTTGATGTAGTCGAGTACGTGTGATGTGATAGAGGCTCAGGGGAAAGTTTCAGGGAAAGCGAGGAGGGACTCGGTTGGTTGATTGGACAATTCTATACCTTTTCGCGCGACTAGTCTTTTTCTTCTCTTTCTTTATGCATCATAAATAACCTAGAATCCATCACTACCAGATTTACTTCGGGCTCTCGTCCGCCAGTCCCATTCTCCCTTCACATGCTTTCCGCCCCTGTACTCGCTCCTGTTTTTGCCCTTGCTTCGACGTGTTTTTGCCGTTGCGAACAAACTTGAAGTTTGGTCAATCAATTTTGCTGTATCAGTGCCTATGGGAAGTACTGCGGGAAGATTTGCTAGAGCCAGAAGAATAGGACTGAGAGAACTAATCTCGGGGAAAAAATAAAGAAAATAAAGAAAATAAAAAACAAAAAGGTCAAAATAAAAAAACAGTCATTATGATAACAAGTTATCGGGCGATAAGTATGTGAGGGACAGGTAAATGAAAGAATGAGTAGCTGCGACAAGTTGGTAGCGATGAGCTGATGAAGATGAAGAAGGTGGTTCATAAAGGGGATTACCTCGGGCAAGAGGTACATCAAGCTGGTATTTCAGGAAGCGATTTCTCTAGCAGGAGAAGGGATGATACGGTAAAAGAAGTTGTAGGATAAGGGAAATTTGGTATGCGTTCCCATTTTTCCTTGCTCATGCTTTGTTCTCCTTCTTGTTCTTGACCCATATGTCTCTGTTCATTTGGCTCTTGAAGTACCTACGTAGCAATCGCTTATGAGGGTTGAAAAGATTGGGTGTATGATAAAGTCAATGGATGGGACGACTGCGAGATGTGAAAGGGTTGAAAACTGTATGACAACGGCAAGGGCCGAGGACGACGTAGCGACAAGTGCCTCTCCTCAAGGCGATGGCGGATGCCAATCCTCCTCAAAACCGAGAAGCCGGAAGTAGAAGTGATGGGTGGATGCACTGGAGAGTTGAGATAAAGCAAGGCCGAAAGGGAGAAAGTGGGGGAGAGAATGGCTGTATTGACCCTCAACAACCCTTCTACCCCCACATTTTTCGAAGAATGGAGGCTGGATGCTGAAAGAGGGACATTAAGAATGGTCGGCTGTCTCCTAGGTATAAGGCTCTCTGTCCGAGACCGGAATTCAATAGCCGAAGTCCCTAAAATGTGTACATACTGTAAACCTTTTACAACTTTTATGTTTGAAGGCGCACATAACAAAGCTGTAAAACGCTATCTTATAGATCTCAATGCACAAATCAATGAAGTACCCATTGGCAGAGATTACAGAAAATTACAGAAACAATGTATCAAACCTACGAACCACCCAGATAGACGGCCATTGTATTAACTTCTACTGACAACGATTTATTATCGCACCTCAAACAACCCGACTACTCGAAATACCCTTCTTTTCATCATCTCCACTTTCGAAGTGCACCATCCCCACTTCTTGCGGTTCCTCTTCCTCAAAAGTGTCAGACGCCATTTCGCTTTAGAGAACATCAGCCTTGAGTTTTTATATAGCTCTTGTTGCAAAATACTCACTCAGGGAGGTACTTCCAAAACGCGAAACCCATAGGAATGAGACAGACTATCGCGGTGATACCATAGGCGAGGCCCATGGTGAGGTAGTTGGGTGAACATCTAGAAAGGCGAGAGTCCATCAATATTGAACCCAGTTACCAAGGGCAATGGACGAGGCTTACGAGGCAATACCATAAGCGATGGTGATACCGCTGGCTTGTAGACCTTTGAAGATACCAGCATAGTATGCCATCTGTCTGTCGCCTTCCTGCGAAAGCATGGAGGTATAGAAAACAAGCACGACATGATACGCTATAGAGATGTTAGACCTAGCATTCGCGAGAATTTGCAGTCAGCTTACTAGGGTAAGAAAGCCCAAAGACAAGGTAGACAACAAGACCCTTGACGTATTCGCTTCCATGAGACCAATCGATGACAGTCTTCAAAGCCGGAGCGTGTTGGGTAGAGGGGTTGAGTCCTTGCCAAAGCCAGTAGGCGAACCAGGAGGCACAGACCAGCGTGAACAGGATAACTGAGACGACACTTAGCTACTCTACGAGGTTCTTACTCAGAAAATACTGGGGGTGCTTACTAAAGCCAGCCATCCCACGCTTCCTCTTGCTCCATCCTTTACGGTCAAGGACTCGAGTAAGGACCTCTGCCGTTGGTACTAGGTATGGTGTCAATTTTTGGCTGGCAGGTGTGGCACTAAGGCTACTCACTCTGAATAGCCCAATAGAGTAAGGTGTTCAGGGATCGAGCTCGAAGAGAGAAGTTGTGCGAGTTCCAGGTACCAATGAACACACTGATAATATGGCTATCAGTACCTGACACATTTGTCGACTTTGTGTAGAGAGCTCGCACTCACAGCCAGAAGTCACTTGAGAGCATAGCAAGCACCACAAGAGCCAGCTTCGGGCGTATAAACGTCTTTCCAATCTCCTTCAATATCGACCCAACACTTTGACCCTCCATGATTTGGTGACCTGCGGGGATGCTTTCGCCCTCTGGAGTTCGCACCCGGCTTGTTGGGAGGATGAGAAAATACGCTCCGATAGCGGCAGATAAATGGATAGCAAGCCAAGCTCCGAGGACACCATATGAGACTTTGAGTCTTGTTAGACATTGTTACTTGGGAAAAAAGGGGAAGGGCTCACCTCCAGAAGCTTTCGATTTGTGGAAGTTCGATCCGAAAGCAATAGTAGCACCAACCATTGAGCCGCATGCCAGGCCGATCCATTGGTTGTTGATGAAGTGACCTTTCTTGGTTTTCGTCGGGTACGAAACTGAGATATAGGTAGTGCCAACCCAAGTGAACGCAGACTGTGAGACCTGTCAATTTCGGCTGATCAGTCAAGGTAAACCAGAACTCACACCAATACCAAAGTAGACCCCCAATACCAATGGAAAAGCTAGCTTATCTTGCGCTTGGAAATAAATCAACCCCAAGATGTATGCAGCATAACCAGTTGGACCGAGGATTAAAAACCATCTGACATCTAAGAAAGCAAGTATCAGCTCTTTAGTCAAGAAGCTAGCCAGATGTACGGAAAAGAACCTACTGCAGTAGCGGAGAAGGACAGGCATAAAGAAAGAAAGCAGTCCGAAGACGCCATTACCCAAGCAATTCTGAATTTCACTGAATCGAGCAGAGTTTTCTTGCCCAGCACCAGCTCCAAGAGCTACGATGGCGAGATAGATGCTGATAAAGTGGTCAGTAACTACGCCATGCTTCGAGTCATACCGTATAATAGGCACCTTACCCCGGAGAGCAGCCAAGTACCGCACTGGCCAACCAATTTTGAGCATTTGGTGTTGAGAAAGCGAGAATAGAAGGTGGTATTAGCATTGTTGTTATTGGAGTGGGCGATAACAAGGCGAGATGTGTTTGACTCGGTAAAGAAAGAGGGGAAGAAGGGAAGAAGAAGGCTGGTTAATATACGGTTCACGGCTCATAGCCAGTCACTCTGATAGATAACGCCTGTGGGTACGGTGGATGCGGATCAGAGCAAATTCAGTTTGCCTTGACCGACTCACAAATACTTGATCGTGCAATCGTTTTCGGTCCCTTCGGGGCCAGTCGGCAATCTCACTCGTCAAATGACCAGCCTAGCCGCCTTGGTTGATAGACGACAGTATTCAAAGGCTGGAGCCTATCGGTAGGCAGGCATTGCGACAACTCAAGGCTGAATTCACCGATCATGCGATAGCGAAGCGAGACGGCAACTTGGAGAAGCGCCTCAGGGTATGCGACCATCCGCCTTTGGCGACGAGATACGCGAAATAACGCCGTGTAACCGCTTCCCGGTCCATCGCATTTCGCCCGTCGCTTCCGTCTCTTTCATCCATGTCCAACCTAATCACATTCATATAAAAATGCCCCACAGCATGATTCCCGATCTTTCTCATATATCAAACAGCTACTACCTGCCCTCTCTAAGATGCCCGTCCCCGCCAAGATCCAACCCGCTGTCGATGCCGATAGATTGAACAAGACCCTTCAGTTTTCTTGCCAATGGGGAAGCACTCCTGACGGGGGTATGGGTGAGTGACATACAATCCATGTATGACCTTCTCAGGCTCACTGTGCAATAGGCAGACTTGCTCTGAACGATGATGATGCTACCGTCCGAAGATGGTTTATCAGCGAGGCCAAAAAGCTTGGCTGCTCTGTCAAGGTCAGTTGCTTCTTCATGTATGACGAAAGGTTTCACTAAATCCCATGCAGGTTGATGCCATCGGAAACATCTTTGCAGTTCGACCAGGTCGCAGCGACCTTCCTCCTATCGCTATCGGTTCTCACCTCGACACGCAGCCAACCGGTGGCCGTTACGACGGTATCCTCGGCGTTCTAGCGGGCCTTGAGATCCTCAAGGCCGTCCACGAGGTCGGCTATGAGACCGAGTATCCCCTGGCTGTAGTAGTTTGGACGAATGAAGAAGGAGCGCGATTCATCCCCAGTTGTCTTGGTAGTAGTATTTGGGCTCAGGACCGTACTCTCGAGTTTGGGTAAGTCGAAATCATCTTGCGCTCTGCATGATTCATTGGCTGATCAATTCAACCAGATACTCTCGTATCGACACCAACGGTACCACTCTCCTTCAGGAGCTTGAACGACATCAATTCCTCGGATCCACCCCTGCCAATCCCCAAGCCAACCCCCTCTCCGCCCACTTTGAGCTGCACATCGAACAAGGCCCTATTCTCTTCGAAGCCAACCACCCCGTTGCTACCGTCAAGGGCGTCCAAGGCTGGAGGTGGTTCGAGATTAAGCTCCAAGGACGCGGTTCTCACGCCGGCACTACTCCCATGACTCATCGACATGATCCTCTTGGCGCTTTTGCTCGCATGGTCGTTGCTGCCGAAGAGCTGGCTGTTCAACATGGTGGTCTCGCGACTATCGGCCGTATGTCTAGCATCGCCCCTCAAAGCACCAACTGTGTCATGGACGACGTGGTTTTTCATCTCGATGTCCGACACCACGAGCTCGCCAAGTTGGACAGGCTCGAGAAGGCCATGCGGGAGACATTTGATGGGATCGTCAAGTCATGCCAAGACGTTTCGATGCATTCTTGGGCAACCCTCGATATCACCCACCCTACCACTTTCGACGCGTTAGCTGTGAACTGCATTCGAGAAGCTACCAAATCCTATCCTGAAGAGGTTCTCATCAGCGGTGCCGGCCATGACTCGTAAGTGCAATACTTTCCCAGGTGGATATACGGATGTAGGCGGCTGACATATGTTTGCGCCCAGTGTATATACTGCTATGCAGGTCCCCACTGCTATGGTCTTCATCCGCTGCAGGGACGGTATCTCGCATCACCCTTCCGAGTATTCCACTCCTGAAGACATGTAAGTTGGTTTTTTTTTGGTCAAAGTCGGCCGATACATAAGCTGACTGATTGAATAGTGCTATTGGTGCGCAAATCCTGTTGGAAGCAGTTCTTTCATATGAGAAACAGCGAAGATGAGGTGCACGGTCCTATCTTGTATAGTCTTTCCATGTTAGCATGCAGCTCAACTCCAGTTATCTTTGTGGCGCCTTATCCTATGCATTGTCTTGTCCAATTATTTTGATGAATTGACATGACACAGCCAGTAATGACATCCTGCTTATTATGGATAGGTCGAGTATGTCTGAATACAACATGCATCGATACAATGGAAAGATACAATACTTTGCCTATCGAGTCGATACAAGGGGGCGCAAATTAAAGGTCATATCAAAAGGGGAGTCCCCATCTCTAAGGCAACCTGACTCCAAGTACAATTCATCCCTCTCTCTTTCCGGTCCCATATAGTCTCCACCATTTTCTCCGCTATCTGAGGACAGGCACTGCCCTTCCATTGACACCTGCGAATGAACTCGAGACATGCTGGTCTGTGTTTGACTTGAGCGATGGAGGTAATAATCTGGTTTATATGTTAGTCATGAGAACGTCAATAAGATGATAAAATAGCGCATACGATGAAAGGCCAAGTCAGACCTATTTCTGAGCCGATCTCTATGGCCAGATCTTAGCATGAGAGGCGGCCTCAAACGAAGCATGAAGGTGGGGCACTTACTGACGTGTGTGCTCATGTCGAGCATCTTTATTACACACTGCTGCACGCGGTCCTGATTGGGATCCAAACCAAAGATATTGACGAGGATCATAACGCGGATGGCCATACGATAGAACTCATGGGCGATGGTGCAGCGCTCTGTGAAAACTACCTTAGCGTATATAAAGATGATAGGATACTTTGACTCACCGTCACATCCCGATAGCCACTTGGTACGCCATAGAGGCTCATCCTTAAGGTCTGCTTCCATCACTGAGCAGTCTGATTGAAGCTCGAGCTGCATCATGATCAACTCTCCATCATCCGGCGCCCTTTCGAGGGCTCTTGAGATAGTCTGGAATTCAATGACAAATGAATGGACTCGGAGGAAGTGGATGAAGATGTCGCGGCTCTGCATACGAGATCGGCCTATTCCTCAGGGATTAGGAGGTAGAAGTACTCACGATTCCGACCAGTGTTTCTACCGTATCATTCGCGCGCTGTGTCCATATCGAGGAATCATCCATTTTTGGGAAAAGGGTGCCGAAATTGACCTGAATACCACGGCTGACGCTGTGGAAGCCAGAGTAGATGGAATGAAGGGCGGAGCACGTTGGGAGGAAGGTCATGCGAGCTGGATCGGCGACGCTGTGAATGAAGGCATGGGTGCGTCTAAGGTATGACGCGATAATGTCACCATCACCTCTTAATATCTGTAACACGTTAGCATGTCAAGCAAAAAAATAGAGAGCAAAATTCACTGAGGCCAGTACAAGCAGTAGCATAACGGCCGGCCTTAATTCCAGGTCGTCATTCGCAGGCTCCTTATCCCTCGCCAGCGCTATCCGCAACGTATGAAGAGCAAGCCCGCGCTGCTTTGACCCTTCTTCGTTGTAAAACATGGCTTTCTCTGTTTCTCCGTTCTTCCGAGCAAGATTGGACAGGTGCTGAGCGGAGACGGCGAGGACGGCATGCATGAGAGCTTGCTGATTCTCTTGCGTTGCCCGAGTTGCTAAATCTTGATAGAACTGGCTAGCAGAATCTACGATTCAAATAAGCAAAGAACATCTTCTGACCGTTAAAGGGATCACTGACTTTGACCATCTCGAACAACCACAGTTACAGACGCAAAACGTGTAAAATGCTCTAGCAGCGGACCCTCGTTTTGACCAACGGCCAACAGCCGAGACTGCCATTGACTGGAATCGACAAATGATGCCCAAAGATCGGGACCACAATCAATTGGGACAGACAGAAGCGCTGCAGTCCAGTCTGTATGCTCAGCAGAGTGTCCGGAAGGGTATCCAAGGCTTGAAGTATTCGATTTGGAATTTTGTAGAGGTAAGACGGAAGCAACATCAGTGAAAGCTTTGAAAAAAGAAGCGCTAGAGCGGTATTAGATACATAGCGCCTGTCGTCAGAAGATAGTACTCACTCGCTCATCCAGTCGAGATCTCCTAGCCTGGCCCCAAGCATATCGGGAATGGCATTGTTACTCCCTCCGACGTTACTCGCCTCCGATCTTTGGCCGAGCGTCAGCTCTGGTATTGGGTACGGCGGGACCGCTTCTGATGAGGAAGAAAGCGGTGGAGAAATGGGCAAGGCCGAAAGGGTCGCAGCCACAAATAGCTGGGGAGGCAGAGGCATTCTTGATGAAGGTACCGAGGTTGGCGTGGAAGCTGAAGCTGATACTGAGGATAAAGCTGCCGGCGCGGATTGCATCGGTTGAGCTGATGTAGCTGGTTGTGAAGAAGATGATCTGATCGCAGGCCTGGGAGATGGGCTGTCGTCTTCGAAATCATTATGGGGGTATATACACTCCCCGTTGTTTTGGGAACATCTGGTGCAGATAGGTCGAATTTGATCGCACTAGGTAGATTTTGTAAGTTGATAGTACCAAGATATGCTTTGGCATGATACGCACTTTCTTCTTCTGGCTTTTGCATCGTAAACAGCCCCCCTTGGAACGGGAGAAGCGCCTCCTTCTCTTGCGCGATGGATTGAGAGAACTGGGTGGAGGGGTTATCGCCTTCTGAGAAGGTGCTTCAGAGACTTGGCGACCATCCGTTGGCTGCATCTGCGACAGACAGGTTGTTGAGATAGACGTTCGGAAGTGAAGCGCAAACAAATAATTACAGACCAGGTTCACGCTCTCACCGCCCGCGATTTCACAAGAACCAAGCAGCGTGCGCAAGAATATGCGCTCTCACTTGCGCATAACGAATATTACGTACTCATACCCAGTCGCTTAAAGCGCTTAAGCTTAGCTTCGGTTCCTTCATGACCTTTGGCCAAGTACGTATCGGCTACTTGTCTATCCAGCGTTTGTCTCATTCAGGTTTGTAAGGGATCTCCTTGCATATGTTGTATACTCCGTGTGTACGTAGTACTCTCTTTTGTGCTACGGATTCCTCGAGCAATCAAGCCTCTCTGTATCTGCACGAATCATTACGCCACATAATCCCGGCCAGTCTCTTTGTCGATATCTTGGAGATAAGGCTGGAAATGGAATTTACCCGATTCCTCGGTACCAGTTTGGGCAGCGCTAAGTATGCATGCTTGGATTAGCTGAAAAAGATAGCGACTGAACCATGGGAAATACTCACGTGAATTTGGCTTCTTCAACGCCGATGGGAATAGGTTTCTGACCTGTAGCATCCACCAGTAATTGCATTTGACAGACTTTCTCGAGATATAAGAACCAGAAGGTTGCACTTTCAACTGATCCTCCTACCGTCAAGAGGCCGTGGTTCTTCGTTTAATAATAAACCTTTTGTCAGTAAGAAGCTTAGCAACCTGCAACAGACGTGCTCACCTGTAGAATGACAGCCTTTCGGTTATCAAGGTACTCGGCAATCTTGATGGACTCCTCTTCAGCAAGGATTACCCCTCCGAATGCTGGATAGAGGCTGATGTCGTCATAGAATACAAGCGAGTCTTGAGTGATGAAGTCGGGAAGCCGGCCACTGCTCTACTATCAATGAGAAACCAAATGTCTCAAACAGGAACACTCACAGGCTGGCGAAAGCAGAGCCATATACGGAGTGAGAATGACAGACCGCAATGACATCCGGTCGTTTATTGTGGATCATTGCATGTATAGCGAAAGCTGCTTGATTATATCGACGGCCAGAAGCACCACCATCAATGACTTCTCCATTATGGTCGATCTAAGACAACGCTTCAGTTATACCGATCTATGTTATCTAGTAGCCGAGATACTCACCAGTAGCAGATCACCCGTCCTCATGCATGAGAATGCGACGTGGAAAGGGTTGACCCAGAAACAATCAGGTCTTCCGGGGTCACGGACCTAGCCAGGATGACAAGTCAAAGCAAGAAGTAAGCTAACTGTTATTCCGCTGGTGCGAGACGATGATGGACGCTTACCGTCAAATGACCCACAACTCCCATACCCAGTCCATGCTTGGCAAAGATTCTATAAAGCGGCTGAGAACAGCAATTCAAATATCTTCGTTCAAATGTGACCCGCTTACCGGAAGGCAGCCGCCAAAGTCTCTTTCCTGTGTTGGCGCTCTTCCTCAACACTTGCACTGTCTTTTTCAAGTGAGAAGTTGAACGGCTTGGCACCGGCTTGAACGGGTGGTTCCTCCTCTGTCCGAAGTTGTAGAGTTGCTGGTTCAGTGGTGGCAGACATTGTGCTGACGTTGGTGACTGACATGGCACTCGAAGCTTTAGTAGGTAGGATGGTTGATATTACTGTATGTCGATGGATATAGGGGCGAGTCACGCGAGTGATGATATATATATATCGGTGATACTTACTTCAACCAAGTAACAGGAAGCTCAGAGCACTAATAAATGCCAAACCGAAAGGCATTGAAGCGACCAGCGCCTATATGACGACGTCAACATACTGATAAGAGAAGCGGAAGAGAAAACGCGACAGCTCGGCAGTGATCTCTAAGCGACGGCGCCTTTTCGTTCATCCGATCCGACTCTTTGATCTCTTCTTCAAGCGCATAGCAATGTGTAAAACAGCTATCAGGGGAGGAGCTGCTACGTAGGCTCAATTGCCAACTTGTATGTAAGGGTGCGGATGGTAATTATCTTTTATCTATGGCGAGCGCGCCTTCATTCATGTCGATATTCAGTTGTTGTTGTATTCGAACGGACGGACCGACAGAAGAAGGTATATCGTTTGCCATCCATGAGTATGAGTCCTCCACCGTATTATTTGTAAGGTCCATGGGGCGTCGATGGACGCGTACCACTGAATGCTTATTAACTGTTAGAAGGAGCAGATCGTTGTAGAACAGTAAGAATGCTGAGCTGAGAAACGAACCAAACAAACCGAAAAACGTCGCAAATATTGTCAAACCCCGATTAAGCCCGATTACGTAAGATCAAGTAAGGTCAAATCGTCACCACACATGGACGCGTCTTAAATAGAAAAATCCTGATCACGCACAGGCACCAATTGTTAATGGATATTAAGCAGTACGTTACACTACACTCTTTTCGAACATTCCATCCCTTCACACCGGATCCCTTTCCCGGCACACCTAATTAATCTATGAAAGACCATTTCTACACGCCACACGAATTCAGCCTGCCCTCAATAAATATTACGTCAGCAACAGCAATTTAAGAGCAGGAGGATACGCGCGGATGGGACCGCCGCGGGTCTGGGGGGTGCAAAGTCACGTGACGTTTGCTTATCACCTGACTCAAAGAACCTCCTCCTAAGAGGAGGTCGGTACGAACTCGGGGTCCGTCTCACCCACTCCGAGAATAAGTCGCTAGATGCGATCTTCTGCAGACTATCAACGCTGCATCGAACATGTCCGTCGCTTCAACCCATTCACAAAATTCAATCAGTCCTAGCGCAATCCCAAACGCCCCAGGAGCACATTCGGCGCAACCGGAGACAGAAGTCGCTGGGGTTGACCTCCGCGTCCGATTTGCCCGCGCTTGTGATCGTTGCCGGTGGGTGATATCTGTGGCGCACTATTGCAAACTAACGAGGTCTACAGACACAGGAAAATAAAGGTTAGTACTGTTGTATTTAGCAGGCACTGATTCCAGCAGTGCGATAACGAACACCCATGTGGAAAATGTGCGGCAGCTGGTGTTACCTGTACTTCGGGAATGAGCAGAGCGACTGGTACAAGCAGACAGCGAGCTTCTCGAACAAGTTTTTCGGACACGCGGTGAGTATTAAAAATAATATAAACTTGATCTGACCTTGGAGATTCAGCAATAATCATGAAGCTTCCATTGAGAAAGAAGGGGCACCTTCCAACAGAGAACAGCCACCTAGCAATAACGGGCGCAAACGGAGAAGAGACTCTGAGGAAACAGATAAGACAGGAGCAACTAGCAACCCCAGTAATTACAGGGTCCGGTATCCGTATTTGCCTAATCTTCGTTACTGCAGAAACTTCGAATGTCCTTGATCATCTCGATACGGCGCACTTCTTCTTGTCGCAAGAAGGAATGACCCGTTTCGCCGGCTCTACTTCGGGTCTTCCAATCCTGTAAGGGGGATCTATTAGTTAACTAGCTACGTCAGCCAATAACGTAACTTGTAGTGAAGCCACCCGACGTATACTGCAGGCAGTACCTGAACCCGTCAACGACGCGCAAAGTCCCATGGGTGAACCAAATTGGTCATGGCTCTCTTCTTTATTAGAGGACGGAGAGGGATCCTCAAAAAGCGGCAGAGAGTCTTTCCTTCGCCGCCAAGAACGAGACGAGCCGGAGTATTTTCCTGGAAGGGATCATTCTTCAGAGCAAGGCAGAGAAGACATTTTCGCAAGGATTTCTGAGATCAGTGAGCTATGATCTGTCCCTGTGACTTTCAAAGCTAACTTTTGGATAGTACCACCTGATTTGATGGCTTCGCTTGTTCAGACTTACGTAGGTAAAAAAACGGTCAACGTCCCTGACATGAATTAGTTCGCAGTTGTTCATCCTATTTGGCCTATTATCCACATCCAAACTTTCTTTCAAGTAAGTACACGCAGCCACCTCTTCTCATCAAAGGTCCAAGAATCTGACAGCTGTGCCTAGGATTTTTACAAGTGGACCAGCTATTCCTTTGCGGCATTAGTGGTATCTATGTGCATGTTGGCGACCCGCTACACGAATGATCCAAGAGTGCTAGCTGAACCGGGTGAGCTACAGATGAATATATAATAACTAACCTGGCTGACTAAACTGCCCCTTTATTTTAGATATCCTAGCCAGTGCAGGATTTCAATACTTTGAACTCTTCAGGCAATTGCGTGCACAAGCTTCGACAGAGGATAACGTGATTCAAGCAATCCAGAGCCTGTTTTTCGCGGCTCAATACCACTGTGTTGACAATGTACCCCATCAGATTGCACAAGGTCTTTTTGCAGAGGCAGCTGCTCGACTGGTCGATGGAGGACTACATCGGTATGCATTTACCGGTCTGAGAGAAGGGAGCGTCAGCTAACTTATTCGATAAGAGAAATCTCAGATATCGCGCTTGGCGATTCGCTGGAGAAGGAAACGCGAACAGTGAGTCCAATAATACGTTCGTGATTCCACGAACTAATAGAAAGCAGCGTACTGCATGGGCATGCTATAGCTGGGATAAACAACTGTCCGCCATTTGCGGTAAACCGCCGCTCCTACGCATTTGGGACTATGACGTCTCATTGCCCGAAGTGTTTAAAGAGACGGAATCGACTTCTGCTGAGCTCCCCGAAAATCAAGATGAGAAGCTGAGCGCAATCTTCATCCAGCAAATCCTGTTGTCAGTGGTACTTGAAAAAACGTTGACCTCGTGCACCCATCATCCCGAATTTGACAACTGCGAGATGCTCAACAGATGGGCAAGGAGCATGCGCCCGGAAGTCGAAGATACGAAGGCTCTAGACGATTCAATGCGGCTGCTGACTGAATGGCGAGAGTGCGTCTAACCATGGTATTTGATGAAGGACTCAAGAGCGCTAATATAACGCAGGGCTCTCCCCCCAGCAATGTCAGACCGCTCGATTGCTGGTCGCCTCGCTTCGCCTATGTACAGCGTCGAATATGAACAGATTGCTGTAATCGAGCAGACCATAGAAATGCTTATAGCCGGACGCAAACTGCAGCTTGCGACACTTGCCAGGACCCGGGAAAACACGTCAACCACTCGTCTGGAATCTGCACGTGATGCTATTCTTGAAGCAGGAAAACACACACTAGCGTCAGCGGTAAAGATGGGCTCCGCCAAAATGCTCAGTAGATGTGATATTCGTGAGTACATATCATTTCAAATACCATGCTGACATTTGTTTAGTCCTGGCATATCGTATATTGATGGCCGGTCGGTTTTTACTTGCCAGTCTGTTATCAGCCCGTGCAGATTGTAATGCCAAGCAGGAAGAAGAGGCGACCCGGGCAGTGAGAGCAGCAGTTATACTTCTCCGTCATTTCTCGGACGTATTCCCTATCTCGCTTGGCTCTGCTGAAGTCTTGGAGGAGACATGCCGAGGTTGGTCATTGCATACCACTTTACTTGTTTGAGTCGTTTACTGACTTGATACAATTGCAGTCTGCCGGGTTGACATCTCTTTGCCAACAGCAGCATCTCCCGGTCACCCTCGTCACAATCTGTACGCCTGGCATCGTCCCCTCAGGCTTCGTGACAAGCATTCCAATGAAAAAGATGGCTACCCTTCTCACGTTCGGTCACCAACAAACGTCATATCTGGAGACGCCGCAGCCGACGTCATAGCATCCATGTTTTCCCCGGTGGACGCGGCGTTTGGGTTAGGTTCTTTACCTTTACCCTTTCCTGAGACTGGAGCAGAAGGAGAAAGGCAGCCAGACTTTTCATGGCTTCTTCCAGGTGGTAATGTCCCTTACTACTTTCCCTCACATCCGGCAGAGTAATGTAGCAGTATACACCTTTAGTTTCAGGACTAGAATGCAAGCTGTGCTCGCGTCTTTGCATGTGCCATGTTTCCATTCTGCTCTGCCCACGAAACTGGGCGACGATCATTTAACACCACGAGCTGCAAGATCTCCCCATTCAAGTTCGCCTCTGTCACCTATGTCGCGTCATTTATCTGCAGCTGCTCTTTTACTCTTGCCAACGTTTTTCTATTCCTTCTTCACTTCAACCCTCCCGATGACTTCCCCATATACCTCTTCCACTTTCTGCGCCAGCTTGATGTCTTTGCCTGTCACACCCGGTCTCATCTTACTGCCTTTTGAAGGCAAAGGATATGGAGGGAGAGGAGTATGAGTATGGGTGGAGATCTCGACGATATAGCCGGTTTGAGACTGCGATTGAGTTTGGAAGGAGAGGAGTGAAGGAGAAGGAGAGATGTAATCTGACAAGGGAGAGATGTGTATTGTTGGGTGATGCTGTCCCGAGAGTGTCAGTTATTGGAGGCGCGTAGGGCGGCGCAACGCACGTCTTGGTCCTCCACCACCTGCCCCACGTGTCCAACAAACTTGATCAGCCTCCTCCACCCTTCTTTTCCTTCTCCTAATTCAAACACCCGCACAAGCCGTCTCCCTTGCAGATCACCACTTTCCTCCACAGATTCTGAGCCATCCAAAACTTCCTCCACTTTGTCCGCTTCCAGGAGCTTCTCTGCACTTTGTAACGCATCTACCCTCCACCCATTGACATGCAATGGGGCGAATTCAGCGAGAAAGGCATGAGGTTGTAAAAGTCGGTAGGGGGAAGGACGGCGTGGCGGCGAAGGGGTCGATTGGTATCTTGCTCCGTAGCAACTCCGGGTGACCACTCCTGGTCTACACAGATGCCTCAGAGCCCTCGTCGCCTTTAAATTTCCAGCTGGTGGTCGTGCCATCGTCTTTGTTCTGGGGCATGCATGCATATCCTTCTTCTGCATGGCGTATCGATGACCGCTGAATGGACAACTTTGAGAACTGCACGGCGGACATCCCCGCGTTTCCCGATCGGGCAACAATAATTAAATGAGATCCCGATCTGATGAATCGTGTTGTGCTGGCAATCGCATTCTATCTCTCAGATATCGCCCACTCTCCATACTCTTCTCATAATGAAGCTAGTCCCCCTCCTCATTCCCTTCATCGCCACAACAGTAACAGCAAGCCTCGCTGGTGAAGCCCTCTCCTGGGCCAGCCAGCTGGTCGGCGGTGGACGTGGCGCCCTTGCCACCGGCGATGGGCCCATCAGGACAATGGACTCTTGGAGCTATGTTGACTGCGGTATGCCATCCCCTTCGACTCGGATATGAAGCGGGCTAATCATAGCTGATTGCAGGACTGGCCACTGACGCGATGTACGCCCCACCTCTTCCTTCAATCCTCACGTGTCATGAGGGTCTGACGCCATGCATAGCCAACTCAAGTCAATCAAGGTCTCCCCAGACCCTCCTGTCCCCGGAAAGAACCTCACTGTCACCGTCGAAGGTGATGTCCTCGAGACTATTGAGGTTCGTGTTACCATATCAAATTGGGCATAATGCGCGAACAACTGAGCTTCAAGGTGCTGACTTGCGCTGATATAGGAAGGCGCCTATGTTGACGTCACCGTTAAGCTTGGTCTAATCAAGCTGTTGCAGAAGGAATTTGACGTTTGTGAAGAAGCGTAAGCCTTGTTTATGTCTATACCTCTAGTTGCCGCTTATGTCTCATAACTTTCACTCAACCCGCTAGCCGTCATGCGAACGCGTCTGTCCAGTGCCCTGTCCAACCTGGTCCTTATACTGTTTCCGAGACCGTTGAACTTCCACAGGAAATTCCCAAGGCCAAGTTCTCCGTCATGGTCAGGGGTTACACTGTTGATGACGATGACATGCTCTGCTTGGATCTGTTTGTTGATTTTGTGAGTGACATCTGTTTATCGCAAACGTACTAAAGAGTGGAGCTGATGGCGTTTATAGATGAAGAAGTAATTCTTGATTCTTCCGAAGGATCAGTGACATTTCTTGTGACCCAACACCGATCTGCAAGACTTTCGAATGGAGGAACATAATGCTACCAAATAGAACCGGTCTATCAGATATTTTATTAGCCTTGTTATTGTACCATGCATCGTTACTCAAAAATTTGATCTAGCTTGTCACATTATCGCCACTCGTTCTTGACATGGCTTTGATCGGCGTCCAATGTTTAGTACAATGAGGCAATTTATCATGAAAATCATAACCGTTTATAGTCTTATTCAGTTCCCTCGAGATCCATTAGTCCATTTTCCCGCAAGAAAAGCCAACCCATTTACCGACTTCCGTCTGGTGAAAGCTGAAGAGGAGTGGAATCACGGAAGATATAAATGTAAGGATCAGGAAGCGTATATACAGAGCCAATACAATGCCATTGTAGTACACAAACCAGGCGGCGTCAGAGGAACAAAGAAATGACCTGAGAGGTATAAAATTAAATAGCTAGAACTTAACCTATTCAAAGATCTTTACAGGAAGTACAAGGAATTAAATACAGGGGACAGAGGTCATCAACACATTTACAGCCATAGACACCCATTGTCTTATCTTCCCTGGCGCATTTCCTGAAGGCAGTCCACCAAGTGTCTCTCTGAAGCTATCAGCAACTCTTCACCAATGATCGTACTTTGCGCAAGTGGAAAGGTAGGAAAGAGCTACTGCCAGAAATGCTTTAAAAGTCTTCCTACTCGCTCGCATCCCTTGTATTCGAGTTGAAGCTTGGAGATGAGCATGGGATTAGGGTCGTTAAATAAATATGATAACGGAGATTTAGTGACGGCCCATTGAGGGCAAGTCAAAGCAGCGCTAGCCTTTTTAGAATGAGGCAAAGCATTATCTCCAAGTTTGTTGTGTTGTAAAGGCCGAGCCAAAATCCATCGGCCGCCCATGAAACAAGAAAAAGTCAAGCAACACCCTGTTTCAGTCATGGTTGTTATCTTGGCATAAGGTTTGGCGTGTACAGTCGTCGAAGAGAAACGCAAGGGTATAGGTACTGTATGATACACATCGAGAGATAATCAGACCAGAACCAAAAAGGAAACAGAGGAAACATGCTTGAGCCGTAAAGATCTTGTCATGAGTTCGTAAGTCGCGGAATGGATCGTTAATTGGACTGGAACATTGGATTTGTTGCAAGTACAGCGTATACGGACAAGTAGTAGTCGTCGCGGAAGTCGAACATGAGGAGAGCCGGCCTTGGATGCAGGGGGAGTTATACACACTGTAGATAATTCCCAATCCTGGATGGTAATGATGTTGTACAGTGGTAGAATCTTGATCAAAGATTTGGAAACCAAGCCACAGAAGTGAAACGAGACTGGGATTGGGACTGGCAGCACGAAATGAGAAATACGATTCTTGTGGGAGGTAAGGGGATCGACCATGAGTCAATGAATATGCGGAAAGTAAACTAGAAAATTTGTCATCGTTCGTTAGTACATGCTCGTGATTTATGAACATTACGATTAGCTCACATTTTTTGGCTAATCATGGGGATTGAGAAAGCTCTTAATCAATCATGATAACAGGGTCAGACGGAAAGACTTCTTAATGATCATTCTAACCAGGTTGATCAGGGCTACCTGAAACGTTTCTCTGCATGACCTCGCCATGTAATATTCTAGTTGCCAGACATCAGTAATGTTCCCTAAAATTTGTATATTAAAACTTACTCCCGGAGTTTCGCACACTCCTTTTGCTGTTCTTCAAGTTGCGCGAGAAGATATCTGTTTGCGCCCTCAATAGCCTGAATGTGGGCTACAGCTGATTTCCCTCAGACTATTGTTCATCCTGTGTTTATTTGAACTCACAACGATCAAGCAAGCTGGACTTTGATGACCTTTGATTAGTTATTGGTAACGCATCTTTAAGCCTTTTAAAGCCTTCGCGAAGTTCGTCTCGTCTGCGCTATTTGACTATATCAGCACAATTCGCAAGGCGGAAAGGCATAATTGAAAGCAATGCTTGCACACTGCCGATCACCTCACCTGCTCGCTTTCGATTCTAGCTCTACGGACATCCTCTCGTTTATTAGAGACTGGCACTCGATCCTCATTCTCACTAAGTCGAGTCAAGTAAATGCGTATACACTTAACCATAGTACTTACTTGGTTAATCCGAGGCCCTTCGAGCTATCGTCATCGTCATCATCACCGACTTCTTCTTCCTTCACGTTTTTGCCCCTTGTGCGGATCCTTAGATTCCGCATAGGTCCAGCTTTTGATCCTTGTTGAGACACCACCGAAGTTGGATATGGGAAACCTGCCACCATGCTCAGGCCTGGGCCGGTAGGGGAGATATTACCCATACCCATACCCGGCATACCCATCGATGGTGTGCTAGAATAAAACGGACGGTGATAACCTGCATAAGAATGAGTGGGTGAAGGATCAGGTATACTACCGGATAAGCTGCCGGGAGATACAAGGGAAGGAGAAACAGCGGTAGGTGCGCTAAAAGACAGACGACTGGACTCAATCGAGCCGTGTGGAGATGATGAGAGAGATGGCAATTCGGGTGAGCGAAGCGGATGATTTGTAAAGTCACCGCTGGTGCCAGGGCGATAAGGTTGGTAAATAACAGGGTGATGTGATCCAATGTTTGCACCTGTGATGCCAGTAACCCGTTGATGTTGGTATGTAAGAGCGTATGGTGGGTAAGAATAAACCGTATTGGAAATGTCAAGAGGCTGCATAGCTTGATCATTCATTGTCAATGGGGACAATGAAAAGCGGTCATCCGAGGCTTTGCAATTGTCAGCTTATTCAGATGATGCGCAGCTGCAAAGAATTCACGTTCTTTGTTGGGATCTTCACGTGACTGGTTTCCATTGTTCCCTGGAGACTTGGCACCTTCCAAGGGGCTGGCGAGGTAGTAATCCATACTGGTATCGGGGTTCATGACTAACTTCGTCAGCTTCGGGTGTCGAACAACCGAAAACTGACAGACTTACAGGAAAAGGAGGAGTCGAAGACGTCGTCGTTTTCGAAGGCGTTGTCGTGGATCCTCAAATTGAAATCAATGTTGGGCATGACATAGAAAGTAGCGGAGGTATAAAAGTCTGGGGAAAAGCAGCATCAATATCTCTGACGATAGTTAGCGGTGGGGGATGGAGGGAGCTAAAGGAGGTAGATCGGAGAGATTGTGTGTCTCGTGTTTCTCAGCGTCTGTGCGCCTTCCGACAGGCGCCGGGGGACAATGAAATGGAAACAAAAGGATACTGCTACACGCTTCACTTTGACTCACATTGATGACTGATGTACCTGTTCACCCTTTAGTGACAGGAAGTGAATAGCTAATGAAAGATGCAGTGTCCGCACTATGCACCGTTAGTCTACAGATGGATGTTGATTGGCCTGGAGATGAGGATCTGTCTACAAATATGAGAGCCGATTAAGCAAGGGTGGGGTGCGTAGTGATACAGATTGAGGGTGGCAAACGAACCAACTTAGTGGTAATGTGAGATACGAAACCTGAAAAGAGAAAAAGAATCGTATGAGGAACCAGGGCGTTTATACCTTTTCCTGCGGCCCACAAGTGACTGACCGGGGTGACTAAACCCCCACCCCGTACCCGCTCCCCAATTCCGAATGCTAATACTCGGCATCCGGTGCATGACTTCTGATTTGTGTCTCCTCAAGCGTGAAGACGAGCAGCCTGGAGGAAGTGCCGAGGGCGCAAAAGGCGGTCGGATCTCGAAGAGAGGGAAGAAATTGGGACATAGCACAGGCCATTGTCCTCGAGACACGCCGAGAGAAGAGATGCATGGCTTTAGTCAGGTACAGATCGGCAAAGGCGGGGATGCGAAGCTAGACATAAATGCCATCAACCGATCACTCCCTGGTCGGTCATCCCCCCAAGACTTCATGTAGGCGGCTGATTATTGATGCGTCCTTCTCTGTGCTAAAAAGTATTAGCTTGCCATCGTACGACACTTATCCCCTCTCAAATGATTGACATGAGAGATCACGTAGTTCCATATACGTTCGCGACCTTGATGCTATGCCCAATGTCCGATAAGTATGCGGATATAGTGCTAATACGCCGCTTCATTCCTGCTTGGAGATTCCTTTGATTATCCGCCTTATATCCTAGGGCCCATAGTCTATTGTTCTCTTATCATTAGCCGTCTCACATTCCATCCATTTCCTCGCTTCATTGTTCAACGCTACTTCCATTGGAGGCTCAAGAACACCCATCGTCCCTATTCCTTATGTGGAAAGGTGCTTTGAGATAACGATACTGTCAACATTACTATTAGCAATCCGCCAGACTCAAATCATGATCCTAGATCGCCGAGCCATACCCCACTTTCTCTAGTGCATCCCGCCTAGAATAAGCGAGGGCGAGCTAATTAATGTGGGCTGTCGTGCCTGTGTATTGCGGGATGAGATAACAACGGCAGAGAAACACACTGCACTAAAACACACGAGGCGAAGTGGGTCGTGAAACCGACGTCTTGAATCCAAATTTGATGTTTGATGGAAAGGAAAGCAAAGGTGGCTGTTGTTCTGCTGGACCGATGCTCATTGACACTCCACGATCGCCTTGGAATAGGAAAGTCTCTACTCCCACAAATTGTGGATGAAGATGCTTCCGCGCGTTCCCAGGACCGATATAATTATATAATGATATAACTTTTCCATAGGTTGCTATGCAACGTCGAGCATCCGGGTACGGATCGGGGGGAACGAGGAATAGGAAATTGTAGCTTCTCCAATGGTCCGTAGAACCTAAAGCCTGAAGTGGGGGATAATCGAGACAAATAATGATAAGAATTACAATTGATGAATGACGGCAGACTGATGGATGTTATTGTAGGAGGGAACAACCAGTGGAAAGGTGGTATCGTATCGTCTGTTTAATGCCAACTAATTTTGTCGTTTGTTGGATTGTATTGCGATCTACGGGTCACAGGCTTGATTACCGTTATTACTGAGGTCCAAATGGGGGATGGCTGAATGCTGGGGACGTATAATGGGCAACGACGAGACGATTGAAAGAAGGCGTAATATCTTGTTAAATTGATCCTCATAATTTTGGCCAGAAGACATTTTAAGGATGAAACTGAGTACCTTCAATAGAGAAGTGGGACTGAGGGAGGGCTGTGCGTCTGAACAACGGCACTGTCGTCCGGCGTCCGACATTCGAGGAATTGTCCTCGGCTTTCCTTGTGTTTGTTAGAGGACCAAATGATTGAAGATCGAATGTATTTCGTTTTTTTTTTTTTTTTCAAATTTAGTTCGTGATATTCGTTGGCGAGATCTGAACTTTGAGCTATTGGTAGCTATATTGCGCTTGTATACTGTGATGTAGGCATGGAATACGTGAGAGGTAAGACGTGGTGCTTTTGTCGTTGGCGGGATCAAAAAGCCTGCTGTAGGAGTACGTATCCATATTGTTATCTGACCGCTCGGCAATTTCCGCGCCGTTATACCGATGCGACGATGGTAATAACAAGAAGTAGCAAATGCCCAAAAGAATAAATATTGAGGCACATTCAGTTTTGAGTCTCGAGCATACGGTCGCAAAAAAGGATTTCAGCGGAAGGTGTGAGTGACCAGACAGACGGTGGACAAGCATTGGAAGCCTACAAGTTGGTAGAAAGGGCCAATAGCCCTACGGTTAAAGCGCGGTCTTCATTCCACATTAGCCGCAACAAAGGCATATGCGCCGTTTGATCGTTCATCCAGTTTTTCGTCCTTTGATCTCTTTTCTGATCCTCTTACTGACCATGCATGCTCTGAAAGCGCAATGGTACCGCTTGGGGAAAGAGAAAGGGAAGTCTATGGGTAAAACCTCCGACACCGGAGTTCAAAGTGAGGAAACTGAGTATCCTATTCCAAACGGGCAGCGGATAGCTGTAGGCCATTTTATGGTGGGTTTTTCCTCTTCCATGGGCCTGATATCATAGATGCTGACAGGCAGTAGCTCGGGAACACGTATCCCTTTCAGTCCGAAGATTGGGAAAGGGTTTTTAGTCTTGCCCAAGACACCTCTTTGTAAGTTCCTATAAGTTACAATGTGGGATACCAAAAAGCAGTCATAGCTCACTAAGTATCCATAGAGATGGCTTAGCCTTAAATATAGGCCCAGAGGAATGGCAACTCTCTCAGGCACAAATAGCGTACAGGATCCTCTCGACACGGCCCAACCCATCCAATGGACGACCCCTCAAGCTCTTTTTGTCTCTAGACATGAACGTTCTATCTCCCTCTCCTTCAGAACTGTCAACGCTTGTCATCAAAGTTATTTCCTCTGGACGAGACTCGCAACTGAAATGGGATGGGAAGGTGTTACTGAGCACATTCTCTGGGCACTCCCTAGGTGATGATGGCTGGGTAGATGTTCTACATCTTGTAGAAAAGGGACTGGGGGAGGAAGTGACGTTTT